>NC_081558.1:26570631-26582198 GCF_022355385.1 Mustela nigripes
GCTCAGGTCATGATCTCAGGGTCCTGGGATCGAGTCCCGCATCGGGCTCTCTGCTCAGCAGGGAGCCTGCTTCCCTCTCTCTCTCTCTCTCTCTGCCTGCCTCTCCATCTACTTGTGATTTCTCTCTGTCAAATAAATAAATAAAATCTTAAAAAAAAAAAAAAAGTGTTCGTGTTGAAGTGGCTACCCAGTGCGAGGCTTAAAAGCCCCAGGAGAGACACTAGGGAGAGCAAAGAGGCAGAGGTCTCAGTACAGTGTCATGAGGGGTATGGATGTTGAAATGAAGACTGTGAGGCCCTTGGGGAAAGTGTGTGCTTTCTTAGCAAGAAGAACTATGCACTACATTCACACACACACACACACACACACACATACGTGCTGGTAAACTTCCCCCATGGATTCCTGGTTCACCCTGGGGTCTTCAGAATCTCAGTTTTCTGTCTGATCTTTGACTCTTCAAAGGCAATTTTTAGGCCCCTCTAAGAACGGCACAAGCCCAGTAGCACTGGGCCTGTGAACAGTGATGATGCTAATAGCCTATAGTTGATATGACACACACTTCCTTGATGCCTGATGAAGGGCTAATCTGCAAACTTCTTATTCAGCTTGATCTTGTCTTCAGCCCCACGAGGCTGGTCCCATCATCAGTTGCCCATCCTCACCTCCTACTTAGAAATGAAGAAACTCAGGTTTACACAGGCAGATAGCTAGTAAGTGGCAGAGCTGGACCCACCATCACCACCTGAAAGGTGTTCCTGTGACTCACACCCCTGGAGCTTGTGTTTGCTCATCTGTGCTACTAGCTGTGTTTTTTGCCAGTCCACCCATGAGCCCCAGTGTGGTACCTGCATCCCCAGTGTCCTTGAAGTGCTAGATCTCCCTTAATCTCAATCAGTGTGGTTTGAGTGAGGTAGGAAAGGATTTCTTAAACAGGACATAAAAAGAACTAAACACAGAGGCTAGGGGTGCCTGGGTGGCTCAGTGGGTTAAGCCTCTGCCATCGGCTGAGGTCGTGATCCCAGGGTCCTGTGATAGAGCCCCACGTTGGGCTCTCAGCTCAGGGGGGAGGTGCTTCCCCCTCTCTCTCTGCCTGCCTCTCCACCTGCTTGTGATCTCTGTCAAATAAATAAATAAAATCTTAAAAAAAAAAAAACTAAATACAGAGGATATTCGACTAAATTAAAGTTAACATTGGTCCAGAAGCACTAAAGAAAGTGAAAAAATAAGCCACAAACGGGGAGAAGATCTTAGCCGCACATATAACTATAAACCATTAGGATCTAGACAATTAGATGGGAAAATGACACGAACAGGTATTTCACAGACACAGAAACATGATGGCAAATGACTATATGAATAATTGCTCAAGCCCAATTATGCTAGATGTAAAGATTAAGGTCACAATGAGAAACCCTTCCATACCTACTAGATTAGAAGCAGTCTGGTGGAGATACCTGGGTGGCTCAGTCGGTTGAGCATCTGCCATTCGGCTCAGACTGTGATCCCGGGTTCTGGGATCGAATCCCACATCCGGTTCCCTGCTCTGTGGGGAGCCTGTTTCTCCCTCTGCCTCTCTCTCTCTCTCTGTGTCTTTCATGAATAAATACATAGAAACCTTTAAAAAAAAAAAAAAAACAGCGATCTGATGTAACCAAGTGTTGGCAAGATCCTGGAGAGATTCTTCTATGTTGTCCTTCTAAAAGTTTAGTTTTGCCTCTTATTATTAAAGTCTTCGGGGTGCCTGGGTGGCTCAGTCTTTGGGTGTCTGTCTTTGGCTCCGGTTGTGATCCCGGGGTCCTGGGATTGGGCCCTGCATCGGGCCCCTGCTCATGGGTTGTCTGCTCTCCCTCTCCCACTCCCCCTGCTTGTATTCCCTCTCTTGGTGTCTCTCTCTGTCAAATAAATGAATGAAATCTTTAAAAATAAATAAATAAAATCTGTAACCTATCTTAAATTAACTTGGAGGGGGGCTGAGTTGTTAAATTCCATGTTTTTCTATATGAATAATCAATTGTCCTAGCACTTTTTACTGAATAGTCCCTCCTGTCCCCAGTTATCCAAAATGTCACTTCCCTCATAAACCACATTTCTCTATGTGCATTGGTCTGTTCCTGTGATTTTTATTCTGTTTCATCAGTGTTTTTACCTGTTCCTACGTGAATACATACTGTCCTAATAACTATACTTTTATAACAAATGTTGATATCTACTTTTCTTTCTTCACTAGGACTGTTTTTACTTTTCTTTGACCTTTGCTCTTTCCTATAAAATTGTATTTTTTTTAAAGATTTATTCATTTATTTTAGCAAGAAAGAGAGCAAGAGGTGGGGGGGGTGGAAGGAGAGAAACAGTCCTGAAGCAGGCTCCCCCGCTCAGCCCACTCGACAAGGGCTCCATCCCAGGACCCTGAGGTCATAACCTGAGCCAAAATCAAAAGTCAGCCACTCGACCCAGCTGAACCACTCAGGTGTCCCTTCCATATACACCTTAGAATCAGCTCACCATCTTCCTTGAAAAGCCCAGTTGGGATTTCGATTTGAACTGTTTTTGATTCTTTTTTTTTTTTTTAAGATTTTATTCATTTCAGAGAGAGAGAGCACAACCAGGGAGAGTGGCAGACGGAGAGGGAGAAGCAGACTCCTCACTGAGTGGGGAGCCCGATGTGGGGCTCAATCCCAGGACCCTGGGATCATGACCAGAGCCAAAGGCAGTGACTTAACCCACTGAGCCACCCAGGCTCCCCCTCACCACCGTTTTTTACTCTGAAGACAGCATTTCTAACTTTTCATTATTGAGTATATTTGCCATCGGTTTTTGGTAGCTGCCTTTTAACTGTTTAAGGAAGTTCTCTTCCTACTTGCTTATGAGTTATTATAACGAGGGACTGTTGAATTTTAAAATTTTGCAACCATGGAGATGACCTTATAGTTCCCCCTTAATATGTTGATGTGGTTAATTACAAGAATATATTTTCTAATGTTAAACTGTCCAAACTGTCCTGGCATTCCTGGGATAAACCTGTTTGGGGAATGATGCATCATCTTTTTTATATGTTGCTGGATTCAACGTACTAATATTTTATTTAATTCAAGATTTTTACTTCTGTGTTTCTGAGCTAAGCTTTAGGAGTAATAGTGATCTGATCTTGCTTGGTATGGAATTTAGACTGGCCTCATAGACTGAGTTAGGCTCTGCTCTTTCTTTTTCTGTTTTCCGGAAGGGCTTATGAGAGAATAGTATGATCTATTCCTTGAAGGTTTAGACTTGCTTCTAGAACCATCAGGCTTAATGTTTTCCTGTGACTAAAAAAAATTTTTTTAAAGATTTTATTTATTTATTTGAGAGAGAGACAGTGAGAGAGAGCATGAGCGAGGAGAAGGTCAGAGGGAGAAGCAGACTCCCCATGGAGCTGCGAGCCCGATGCAGGACTCGATCCCGGGACTCTGGGATCATGATCTGAGCCAAAGGCAGTCGTCCAACCAACTGAGCCAGCCACCCAGGCGTCCCCTGTGACTAAAAATTTTAACAATTTCTCTAAAAATTATAAAATTTACTTTTTCTATAGTTGACAACTGATATAATTTGCTGGCAAATCAAACCTGATATTATGATATTCTCCATCCTTATGATTTTTGTTAGTCTGTTATCTAATATTAATATAGCTATACCAGCTCCCTTTTGGATACTATTTTTGAGGTATATCATTTTCTGCACTTTTACTTTTACCTCTTTCCAGGTTCCTATGTTTTAGGAATACCTCTTGAGAAAGTGCCTCTTAGATTCTTTTAACATCCCATTTGACAATTTCAGACTTTTAACTGATGAGTTTAGTTAAATTACTAGGATTATTAGTATATCTGAACTTAGTTTTTTTACTCTCTTTTTTAGGGGGAGGAGTCTCACTTTTTCTACATGGCTTTGGGTTGATTAACATTTGGATTTTTTATTGACTTATGTCATTTCCCCCCTTCTACTGATTTGAAAGGTATACGTGTTATTTGTATTGTTTTAGTGAATACCACTGACATTGTGCCATGCATAATTAACAAAGCCAACGTTAATATCTTAAGTCCCTTCCCACCACAAATGCAAAGTCATTGGAACCCTTTAATTTGACCATCTCATTCCTAATGTATTGTTGTCTCCTATTTTCATTCTGACCTTGTTTAAACCTGTGAATTATGATTATTGATGTCATTGTTGTTTTGTACTGACAGTTTTGTTTAGATTCACTCTATTTGCCCATTTCTTCACTCATTATTCCTCCTTTCACTTTTTTAAAAAAGATTTTTATTTATTTATTTGAAAGCGAGAGAGAGAGAGCAAGAGTGGGAACATAAGCAGGGGGAGTGGCAGAGGGAGAAGCAGACTCCCCACCAAGCAGGGAGCTGGCTGCGGAACTCGATCCCAGAACCCTGGGATCATGACCTGAGCCGAAGGCAGACAATTAAGGACGAGCCACCTAGGTGCCCTCACTGCAGTTCTTAATTGGGTTGTTTTTCTTATTTCTGAGGTATACCTTAGAAGTTCAGTTAGTCAAATTTTCCAGTTGTAAATTCACTTTATCTGTATGTCACCCTCATTCCTGAAAGGCTGGGGATCCAATTCTCAGGCCTTTGGAGATATTCTTCAACATCTTTTAGCTTCCTATGTTGCCATTCAGAAATTTGCTGGCAATCTAATTCCTTCCTTTGGGAATAAACTGTCTTTTTTTTTTTTTTTAATCTCTATTGCTTTTAAGATCTTTTCCTTTGTTTTTCGTATTCTGCAGTTTCACTACAATATTTCTTGGTTTGGATTTCTTATCATTTTTCCTGCTTAGGATATATTATGCTTTTTAAATCTGTAGAATTATGTCTTTTTTCTACTCTTGAAGTTCTCACCCATTACTACCTCAAGTATTGCCTCTCCCTTCTTCTCTCCTTTGATGCTGATTAAATGATCTCAGTCTGTTCTGCCTGTTTGTAAGATCTTTCATATTTTTTATTTCGTATCTCTGTGTTGCATTCTGATTAATTTCTTCAGATAGTTCTTCCAAATCACCCTATTTGGTTAATTATGATCTATGAGAATCCTGAACAACTTGCTCTTTGATGAGTACATTGTCCCTGAAGCTCTGAGAACAATTCGATGGAAAAAAGAAAAACAAAAGAAAAAACAATTCAATGAAGCAACTCTTGTAACCTGAATGATGAGGTAGCCAACAACTTAGAGAGAGATGCTCCAATCCAAGCCAGGGAGATTGTCCTTGACTCTGGATGGATTCCAACAGTCTTGACTTAGACTGGTTTTACAAGGTGCCTCAAAAATGCTCCTTTGCCACATCTCTGAGGCTTCTTGTCCATGACCCATTCTTAAAATTCAAGACCCGCCCAACTCAGCCAGGTTCTGCCAGTCTGAAGGGTTTGGCAGGCAGGAGGCTGCCTTTGGGGTGGATTTAAATATGAAGAGAGTCCTATTGGGCACTGGTCCCACCTAGGTCTAGACTAAGAGGCAGAAAAGGAAGCCATGGATTTGGGGTAGCAGAAGACATCAAGCCCCAACACCTCACCCCACATACAGTGCTCATTACATAGTAAGTGCTCAGTAAATATTTACTAAATCAATGAATAAACACTTAGATGGAAGAAGTCCATAGAGCAGTGTGGGCCCAAAGGGGACTTAAGGAAAGTTTCCTGGAGGAAATGACATTTAAGCTGAGGCATGGAAAAGAGGAAGTAGTCATGCCAAGCAGAAAAGGAAGAGTTCCTGGTAGAGGGAACAGCCCATGCAGAGGCCAAAGTGGTAGAATTCAGCCTGGGTGCCCTGAATAGTAGATGATGCTGGAGTGGGAAACTGAGGCCAGCTGCTCAAAAATCCAGACTCTGTGGCAGATAAGCTAGTCAGACAACACCGTTTGAATTTAAGGGTGGTAATTTTTATGCTCCGCTGATTATTTTTTTCTTTCTTTTCTTTTTTTTTTTTTTTTTTTTTGCCTAATGAGATTTAACTGTCCTTAAAAAGAAGAAATGACCGTAGGGGGATTTAATCAGTGGTGGCTGAAAGCCTTTCAAGACTGCCATTTTGCCCCCGAAGCTTTGGAGCCAGGTGCCGGGTCTGAATTCCCATTCTGTCCTTTACAGGCTCAATCCATGGGCAAACTCCTCATCTTTCTTCTGAGAAAGGAAGCCAATCACAATGCCCACCTTACAGGATTAAAAGAGACAACACGTGTAAGGCAGCGTTGCTAAGCACGCCTGTGAACCTGGGCCTGTCCCTCGGAGCCCTCTGAGAGCAGAGATCCGGTCACTTTGACGGCCCGTGCCCGGCAGCACCAGGCACACAGCAGGTGCTCAGAACCATGAACCAATGCCTCGACGAACTCTGGCATCTCCCGCTGGAACTGTGGCTTCTCGGGTCGCCACCCCTTCCCCGGCCCCCAGAGCTCTTTAGGGGCGGGGCGGCGCGGGGCGGAGCGGTCGGCTCTGCGCTCCGCACTTGGCGCGGCGCGCGAACGCGGTAGGCGCTGGCGCTCTGGCCGGAGCTCTTGGGTGCTCGGCGGCAGGTTGCGGAGGTCGGGGTGTGCGAGACCCTCACTTGCCCCTCCGGGTTGAACGCTCGGAGCGGTGAAGCCGAGCAGCTGAGGGTTCTCGTGACGGGTGGGCGGTAGGCCGGACCCGACAGCCGCGGAGCGGCGCCAGGGGCCGGCGCGGGCGGAGCCGGCTTTTCTGTCGGCTGACGCAGGCCGCCGCGCCGCGCCTTTAAGGCGTCCAGCGGAGCCCGGCGCCGGGAACTGAGCGGCGCGGGCACGAGCGCTGCTGCCGGACGCGAGCGGGACTGGGGGCCGAGGACCCGAGGACCGGCGTCCGGATCCGGCGGCGCGACCCTTGCGCCTGAGGTCAGAGAGAGTGTGCGCCCGCGGGGCGGGCTGGGGCAGGGGATGCGCTCCTGAAAGTGGGGTGTGGGGGGGTGTTGTGTGTGTCCGAGGTCTCTCCTTTCGGGCCCGCTGACCCACCCTGCACTTCCCGAATCGGGGCTGCCTGGCCTCCCTGCAAACGGAACACGGGGCGAAATGGGTCGGGGACCTGCATCTCTCTTTCTGCTCGGTTCCCTCGCTCCGGCATCAGCCCTAGCGCGCTCCCCTGCAGTGCCTGGACAGATTTGACATTCCCGAATCCAGATGCCCTCACTCCCCGGGCTGCCTACCGCTTAAGCCCCGGGACAAGGTGAGGATGAGTCGGGGACCAGCACCCTCTTTCTACTCCGCCTCCCACCTCTGGCTCCGGCACCAGCCCCTGTGCGCCCCTCCTGGTGCCTGGATGGTTTGGAGGCTCCTGCACCCTCGTTCTACCACTTCTTGAGGAAAGGTTGCAGTTCGACCTTCCAGCTAATGGTACCTACCCCCGTCCCGCCCCAGATATCAGCGCCCCTGGGGACCTCTCCCAGCCAGTACCTACTCCCAGCCGCCTTTAGCTCACCTTTCCTCAGTCTGCCCCAGTTCTCTCGGCCTCATGCCCTCTCCTCCCGCCAACCCTTGAGTTAGGATCCTGGTCCAACCACCCTGACAGCCCGGTGCTGCCCCACAACCCCCAGCATCCCCCGCCTACACCTTCGCTGCCTTCCTGGCAGCCTTGGAAACTGGGATTGTGTAACGCTGGCTGCAGGGCAGAGCAATGCAAGCTGTGCACCCCTGTAACCGCATTCGAGTGAGGAGGCCAAGTTGAGAGAGTGAATGAAATAGGGAAGAAGAAGAGGTTGCAGGGGTTGGGGGGGTCTAAAAACTGTGCAAGCTGGGATATGTACCTGGAGCCCTTCCTGTGCCTCAGAGTTTGGTTGATTAAGAGGAGGTTTCAGCTTGGACTGGAGGTCAGCATTTTCCTCTCCTCTCCCTCATGGCTAGTCTACCTGGTTGGAAGTTAAGAGTTTATAATATTGTAAGTAATAGCTGACATAGAATACGCAAGTATACTGGCTGCTGGACCCTAGGTCTGGCACCTTTAGAAGATTACCTGCTTCTCCCAACATCTCCATGCATGAGGGAGGTACCAATGTTATGCCCATCTCCAGAGGAAGAATGTGTCCTCTTCCCAGGACACACAGGGAATCTGACCTCAAACCCCCTATTCTGAACCATTAAACTTAATTTTTACCCAATTGTAACTAATAAATTTTTATCAACATTTTCATAACATAGAAAGTTAGAAATATGAGAAATTGATAACCTGTGTTCTTAGGACCAATTTTTCTAAAAGTGGGTTCTCAGACTAGCATGGGGTCCTGGGTGTCCTCCCTGGGTAGACTGATGCCCAGAGAGAAGGGGTATGCTGGAGGCCCCACAGCTAGGAAGTACCAGGGCTGGGATGCTAAACATGTCCTGGAATGGTAAGTCCTTACTTCCTGCGCTCCGAGTTCTGCCCCAGCCCATCAGCCTAGGCCCTGGAGATTCTCTTCCCTTCCCTGTTTGCATCCTGATCTCCCCCTTCCTGCTCTGCTTGCTTTGCTATAACCCAGGCAGGTGAGCTGCAGTCTTTGCTTAGGCTGTCCTCTCCTTTAGGAATGCCCTCCTTGGAATCTGATGCCTCGGTCGTACCTGCCCCTTAGCTCCAGCTCAGCAGTTCTCTCCGGGAAGCACCTCTGATTCCTCCTCTTATAACTGGGATCTTTACCTTCTACCCCCATGATGGCATTTGAGAAGTTCTAGCTGCATGTGTCTGCCTATGCTTTCTGGTGCACCTGTGCTGGCAGGATCGGAAGCACTCCCCAGTACCCGTCTAACCATCTGCCTGGTGACGCCCCAGGACAAAGAGAGAGAGAGAAAGAAAGAGGTCCATGGGTGTATGGTGCGGTTTCCAAAGTAAGGATAGGCTCAGAATTTCTGAACCTCACAACACCAGACTCCCTTCATTGAGCTACAGCCTGATCATGGAAGAATGTCTCAGCATGTCACCCAACATTATAATTACATAATTTTTTTTTTTTTAACCCAGAGGATTCCCACCAGAAAATCAGAAACTTGGGTCCAAATCCCCCTGCTACCACTGCTAGCTGTGTGGCCAGACGCCTATTACCTCACCTCTCTGAGCCTTAACTTCTGGTAATGGCACCTGCTTCAGAGGGCAGTGGGAAGATTTAGATAAGATAAAGCACACAGCCCAGCCTGTGCTGAGCACTCAGTAAGCAGCAGCTATTATGAAGAGTGAGTGTTGGCCCCCACTTTGAATTACTAGAGACATTAAATCATTACTCAGTGACTCACACTGACTGCTTAGAGGTGGGCCAGAGGAATCTCACCAAAGGAGAGGAAAGCTTTTTTTTTTTTTTTTTTTTTTAAAGACTTTAAGTAATCCCTACACCCCTTGTGGGGTTTGAACCCACAACCCCACAATCAAGAGTTGCACACTCCACCAGCTGAGCCAGCTAGGTGTCCTGAGGGAAGCATTTTGTGTGTGTACTCAGAAAGGCCTGTGACACTTTCTTTGACTCTAAACCATCCATTGCCTTGGCAAAAAGAATTGTCTTTCTGATTTTTAGCTTTAAAAATCTATGAGCTTTGAGTTTTGTGAGGCTTCACACACCTAGAATGAGTGTGTGAATGCAGTTCGTGCAATTGTAAATAACTGAAACTTACTGATACGAGAGAAAAAAAATAGCTTGTTTTTAGAGGTGACCTTGGTTTGTACTGTGTGTTGGTTCAGGCTTATCTTGGGGGTGAGAGGTTTGAATCAAAGGTTTGCTTTGGATTTGGAGGGATGGAAAGCTGGGGTGAGTGTTTTTCCGTAGTATACCAGTAAGCGGCTCAGAGTAGAAATCACCTTCCCTGTGTCATATTCTTTAGCAACTCCTGGTTATTTTGGTGATTAGATCACTTTTTTACAGTGATGAGTATTCAAAAGTAAAGGACCAGGAATGTCTCCTTCAAAACTAAGCGTTTGGAATATCTGTAGGTTGAAAAAAAAAATTTTTTTTAATGTCTCCTAATGTGACTATGAAGGTAAGTTAGGATCTTGTTTGATAATTTTAAGACTGTTAAGGTATTCTAAGGCACACATTTTTGTAAATTTTCATTGTTCCATGGCATTTAGCAAGCTATGGGACTTTCTTTCTGTGACCCTGCAGGGACACAAATATTTTTCATGCTATTAATATGGTGGCCATCAAATTCAAATTCAGTGAAATTTAAAATTCTTTTAAGTCACACAGGCCATATTTCAAGTGTTCAATAGCTATGAGTGGCCAGTGGCTACTGTATTAGGGAGTGCAAAGAGAGAACATTTCCATCTTCCCAGAAAGCTTTATGGGAAGGCACCATTTAGATCAATAAGGCCATGGACAAACTGCATAATTACAGGCTTAAGTTCCATTCTTTCTAGCAAGTCATCTGCAGGCCAAGAAATGGAGTGTGCTGAGGATGTCTCCTTGTCAAGGATAAGGATGTTACTTAAATCCCCTTAACCTCATTCTGGTTTTCTGGTTCACTGGCTTTTAACACTGCCAGATTCAGAGGATGAGGAGATGGAAGCAAATTCAATGTCTTCCAGCAGTGCTTCTCCATCTTGGCTGAATGTTAGAACCGCCTAGGGAATTAAAAAAAAAAAAAATACGCCTGTCCAGCCTCTGGCCCAGGCCCATTGAATCTGAATCTGTGGGGCAGGTATCCTGGAATCTATATTTTTAAAATGCTCCCTGGGAGATTCTGTGCAGCCAGGGTTGAGAACAACTGCCTTCAAGACTGTGAAGTTAGGGGAAAAAAAAAAATCCCTGAGGACTGGAAGATGTCATTTTAAGGCAGGTATGGTGAGTGGCTAAGAATGTTCCTCATTGATTTACTATGGCAGTAAATGCAGCATCGGAGTTGAATGGTCTCACTTCTCCAGAAGGGCTCTCAACTGAGGGCAGCTTTGCCCCACAGGTGCATGTGTCAATGTCTAGAGACACTTCTATTTGTCACAACTTAGCAGTAGCTTCGAATGGCTAGAGGCTCCCACATGCCGCTAAATATCCTATTTGCATAGGACAGCTCCCCACAACAAAGAGCCAGCCGGCCCAGAATGTCCATGGTGCCACAGTTGAGAAACCCCAATCTAGGTGCAATTTTTGCAAACCCAAGTTGTCCCTGACCTTGGATATAGATGTCTTTAAGGAAGATCCAGATACTCTCCTAAACTGGGCCCTCAGAAACCCTTTTTGATCCATCTCTCAGGCTTTCGAAACCCAGAAGCCATGGAGGGGGTCGCTGCCTGTATTCGGATGTGTTTGGGGCTGCACCAGGGAAACTGCTGATTCAGGGGGACAGGGCAGCCTGTGAAAGGTGTGGGCAAAGGATCTCACACTGCAGCAGGTTGGGATCCTATTCTTTTGTTAAGTAATTATCCATAGTAACAGCAGCCTTTGCCTTAGGCTTTTTTTTTTTTTTTTAAGATTTTATTTATTTGGGGCGCCTGGGTGGCTCAGTGGGTTAGGCCGCTGCCTTCGGCTCAGGTCATGATCTCAGCGTCCTGGGATCGAGTCCCGCATCGGGCTCTCTGCTCAGCAGGGAGCCTGCTTCCCTTCCTCTCTCTCTACCTGCCTCTCTGTCTACTTGTGATTTC
>NC_081558.1:26582598-26607016 GCF_022355385.1 Mustela nigripes
CAGAGAGGCAGGCAGAGAGAGGAGGAAGCAGGCTCCCTGCTGAGCTGGGATCATGACCTGAGCCAAAGGCAGAGGCTTTAACCCACTGAGCCACCCAGGCGCCCCTGCCTTAGGCTTATTTCCAGAGGCTGTGGCTCTGCAACTGTTGACATGGGGTAAGTTTGCCGTGTAATATACTCAGGACAAGATTTAAGCCTTGTATGTGGTGAAATTTGGGACCGGAGCTAGGGGCCAGACTCTGGGAGTATAAAGTTAGCAACACAGACGTGCCCATAGACTCAAGTGTCCGAGAGCCCCCCCGGCACAGTGGCACTGTGAGGGGAGGGGGGAGGTGGAGGCATGGCTGGACTCCCTCCCTGGGTCTTGGAAGGCTATTGAGATCTTCCCAGCTGTCCAGAGTGAGTACTTGCTATCTGCCAGTCACTGCTTTGAGCAGTCTCCATGCACCCTCTCATATTGTCCTTTTACCGAGGCCCTAAGAGGTGAAGTGACTTTGCCAAGGTCACACAGCAGGTCAGTAGCAGAGTAGAGATTTGAACCCAGGTTATAAAACTACAAAACTGAATCCTTAGAAGAGTATTTACAGACAGGCTTTGCTTCATGGCCAAGACTTGTGGAGTGAGCTGGAACTCACCAGGCAGGAGGCAGAAAAGGCATGCCAGGGAGAAAAACACCATGTGTGCCAAAGGCTTGGAGGTGTGAAAGAGTATGACTGATCAGGGATGGTGGCTCATTCAAGGAAAGAGGTGTAGGGGGATGATAGAAGACGATAATGCTTGAGAGACAGGCAGGTATTAAATGTATCCTACGTAGCCTTGTAAATCATGCTGAGGGCCACTGTGAGCCACTGGTGGATTGGAGGCAGAGAAGAGCTGTGTGATGTTGGACAGCTTGCTTAACTTCTCTGGGTCGCAACCACCCATCTGGAGAAGGCCTCAGGAACTCAGCGCTCTGATGAAGAATGTTTACTTTGTTGGTGACCATCATGAACAAAGTGAAGGAGTGGCCTTGATGGCATTAGTGGGCAGCCCTGTTGATTCATGACCTCCTAGCTTCTCCTTTGGTATTAACTAAGTGCCCTCCAAGGGGCAAGGCACTGTGTGTCCGGAAGTGCTGTGGCAGATGCAGAGATGTAGTGAGACTCCTCTTGGAGACTTGCAGCCTAGTGGAGGGTATAGCTGGTGTTCTCACAGGTCCCGTGCGTAAAGGCACAGATCAGCAGGGCCAGGAGAGAGAAGCATCCCTATAAAATACCTGAGGCATGGAGGTTACTAATGACTGGGGTTGGGGTGGTGGTGGTTGAGGGAAGGTACATTGAGGGAGATAACTCCTAGCTCTGTCAGAAAGACTTATAAAGGAGAAAACAGGGGTAGGTCAAGGGTATCTTCCCAGGAGAGAGAATGGGGGAAATGGAGAGAAATAAAAAACCAGTTCACAGTCTCCAGAGAGTCAGACTATCAGCATCTCTGGTACCTGATTCCCCACAGTTTCTAGGTCACAGAGGGGAAGCAGAAGTCATCATCAGACGAAGATGTTCAGTAATGAACTTGCCACTTACATACTGAGGTCCCACGCCGTCATCTCTCCCTCTGTTTTCAACCCTGCTGTTTAGCCCAGCTCCAGGAGCACCGAGGTCTTGGTCGTCTGTCTCTCCCAGCTCCTGGGATGTTTTGCAAAAATCCGTACAGGACAAGGAGTGGAAAGTGAAATTGGAACTCTTGTGAGAGAGTGTGCAAGTGATGTTGGAGAACTGCTTGAATGACATGTCAAGGCAGTAATAGATGAGGGTCTGGCACCGTGAGACCTGATGAAGAGAAGGGGTAAAACTGAATTCAAAAATCAGTTCTTTGAAAATCAAAGAATTAAGCCCTTGAGAGATCAATAAGGTATGTTTGCAAAAACATCCTCTTTAGCACTGTGATCACCAAATGCTAACCGGAAGGATTTATCATGCTCTAAGACAGTCCACGTGAGACTTACTCTTTAAGAATTAGCACAGGATTTCAGTTATGACCTTGTTTTTGTTTTGCTCGATATTTACTCTTGCTTTTAAAATACATTTGGTTGGAGTGCCTGGGTGGTCAGTTGTTAAGCCTCTGCCCTTGGCTCAGGTTGTGATCTCAGGGTCCTGGGATAGAGTCCTCCATGGAGCCCCGCAATGAGCCCCACATCTGACTCCCTGCTCAGCAGGAAGCCTGCTTCTCCCTCTTCCACTCCCCCTGCTTGTGTGTTTTCTCTCTCTCTCTCTCTCTCTCCCTCCCTCCCTCCCTCTCACTGTCTCTCTGTCAAATAAAATCTTTTAAAAAAATTTCATTTGATTTTTTTCTTTTGTTTTTTATTTGGATTAAGTTCTAAACTGAGCTTTGTTTTTTGTTTTTTGTTTTGTTTGTTTGTTTTCTTCTTGACTGTGAACTTCCCTGTGTGGCTTCACTGCTGGTCCCTTTTTGGGATGCTAATTCTCCGGGGGCACAGAGATCTCCTATGGGAGGAGATTCTGCTAGAAAGAAGGTGGGGACCAGCTCACAAAGGGCCCTGAATGCTGAGCCTCTGCTGGAAGCCAGAAATCTTGTCCTGATAAAAAACCTCCAGGCTCTTAATAACAGGGCTCCCTTCTGTCTAACCCAGACTTTGTTCCTGCAGGTAGAAAATGCTATGGACCAACTTCACCTCCTTTAGAAATGACAAAACCCTCTTTAATCTTCTTGCTTTTCCTTTTATTGAGAAGTACAGATTGAGCAATGGGAGACTGTGTTTTGGGTGCTGAGGTTCTATTTTAGGCCCTGTGCCACTGCGTACCCATAGAGAGGGCTATTTTAATTCCTTTCAGTCATGTGGAAAATAATCACTTAAGTGATGCTCTTTCTAGCACTTTACTTCTGAGAGGTGACCTCGGCCGATGACCGTGCATTCAATCTGCAAGAGCCAAGTGCTGAAATCAAAGCTGGTCCTGGGCTCCCTTAGACTGAAGATGCTGGGTTCTTCGGAGGTGAAAGGTCAAGTGACTTTGGGACTTCTTTGATCCAGCAGGAGATTTCTGGAGGGTTTTCTTGTTTTCAACATGATTTCAATCAGGCAGTTAGGTCAGACTTTCATCAGTCTAGATCATGACACCCCCACCCCCACCCCAGGCCGATATTTTGAAGGTGCTCGGCTAGGTCAGGTCACATGTTGGGTATGTTATTGCCCTGTTTCTTGGCTAGTACGATTTTTTAGAAGATCTGCTGCCAAATATATAAGCCACTTACCTTCCAGCTGAGCCCCTGATTCTGCTGCCTGCCTTTCCCCCGTCTCTGCCTGTGTCCTTTCTCCAGAGAATCAGGTAGCATGATTATCTGGTTCTCCAATTCCCTGCCCACAGGACCAGCCTGGTTAGGCTGAGTTTCCTTGCCCACAGAGCTGCCCCAGTGGGAGAAAAAAAGGAGAGGGGCTGTGGGCTTGGCTGGTTCTTAAGTAAGAACCCCCAGAGGGCACCAGTTGCTGGCACTTTGACACCAAGTGGGACCAAGGGCTCCTCTTATTAGTACCTCTCCCAGAGCCGCCAAGGAGCTATGCATTTCCAGTTCATGCAAGGGTCTGGTTGCAGGATGGAAATCCTTGTCTTCTTAGAGTGCTGGACTTCGACCTTTGAGGACTGAAGTTCATGTCAAACTGACTTAACCTTTGGATAGTCACACAGGACAGGAGCCCTTCCTGGTCTTTGTTATCTTGGGAGGCAGCCTGGTTTTTATAGCTTGTGTACAGGGAGAGAGATTTGCAGGCTAACAGCCTTCACATTTGTGCTTCTTCCCTTACCATGTGAAACAATTAAGGTTTGGGCCATTTTAACTAACACAGAGTACAGGACTGGCCAGGAGAACTCTGTGATTATGAAAATGATCTCTATGTCCACTGTCCAGTCTGGTAGCCACATGCGGCCCTTGAGCACATGAAATGTGACTAATGCAAGGAGGAACTGAATTTTTCATTTTATTTTATTTTGATCAATTTAAAGTCACAGGTGGATAGTGGCTGCTATATAGGACAATGCAGGGTACACCATTCTATTTGAGGACTTTATATTATATTTTGTAATAAAGTAGAGAAAACCTTATACACATACATAGTAGCAACTCAAAAGATACAAAGGGTTATCAGTGACAAGCCTTCCTCTTCTCTCTCTAACCTCCCAGTTTCCCTTCCCAGTGGCAGCCAGTTTCTTATGTATCCACCCAGAAATATTTCACACATACATAAACACTACATCTCCTCTTTCTACCTCCCTGTCCTCTTTCACTCCTCTCTCCTTTAATGCAAGAGGTGTTAGTTACTCTGTCCACTCTCTACGTTCCTGGGGCTTTGTTTGTTTGTTTGTTTGTTTGTTTTAGAGGCAGGGAGCAGTAGAGGGAGAGAGAGAATCTTAAGCAACCTCCACACCTGCACAAAGCCTTTAGACCTGAGCCTAAATCAAGAGTTGGACACTCAACTGACTAAGCCACCCAGGTGGCCTTGTTCTTTGCTTTTTGAATTAATAATGAACCCTGGAGGTTATTTTAATGGCTCACATTTAATTTTACTTGTATTTAATGGCTATACCTAATACACCTTTACAAAGTTACACCATCATTTACTTAACAGCCCCCCCTCAGAAGTGGGCATATGCATTAATTCCAGTCTTTGGCCATGACAGATTCCTGCTGGAACAACTAACTTGCACAAGTGGGATATCACAAATTAGGTATAAAACACAGACTCTTAGAAGTGAGACGATCAGGTCGAAAGAATGGTTTACATTGCCTCGGATTTTTACCGGATCGCCATGCATAGAGCATGTTGATGAGAATAGAAGTTGCACCTACGGAAGAGCGCCTGTTCCCCTCAGCCTCGGCAGTGGTCTGTTAGTGAACTTGTTGTTCGTTGCCAGTGTGATAAATCAAGCCATTACCTTGTAGGTTTAGCATTTTTCTTATTATAAATGAGATCGAGGGTCTTTTTGTATGTTCAGGAGTCTTTTCCTTTCTGGTCAATTGGCTGCTCAGGTCATTTGTCCCTTTTTCTGTTGGATTTTTGGTTGTTTTAATTGATATATAGGAGGAACCTTCTTTACATTCAGGAAATTAGTCTGTTGCCTCTGATTTGTATTGACAAATCTTGATCTTGCTCAGGGTCTCTCTTTCCCTGTGGCGTTTGAAAGCATTTCATGTGGTGAACATATTCATCTTCTTGTTACGGCCTCTGTGTCTTATATCTGACTTAGACATTCCCCGTGGAGGTATTTTCAAACAGGTCTCTTTCCTTCTAGAACCTCCATGGTTCCATGGTTCCTCACTGACTCCCCTGAAAGAGTTCAGGGGTTTTGTGGATTTCCCTTCCCTTGCCCGGCTCCTCATTCTCTTGCTGTGGTGCCTTTGCCATTGGCTTTCTGTCCAGTGCTGATTTTAACTGTGGGGTGCCCTCTCACTAACCACTCTGGGAGGAACCTGATCCTCATTTGTCCACTGGTTGCTACCTTCTTCTCTCCTTCCTTTCTCCTTTTAAAAAAATTTTTCTTAAACTTTTAAGTAATCTCTACACCCATCATGGGGCTCAAACTCACAACCCTGAGATCAAGAGTTGCATGCCCTACCCACTGAGCCAGCCAGGCGCCCCTTCTCATTCCTTTCTGAGTACAACTTTGAGGTAAACCCTAATCCTGAGTGGAGAAGGTGAGAGTCAGTCTTTATTTACATCCCCGCACGCCGTTACCTTTCTCCCACTGCCTCCCAGATATCACCAGGTCAGTCCCTGCTCTGTCCTCTTGATGCGGATCCCCTTGACTTTCTCCTTGACTTCCTGTGTGCCTTCCTCGCTGGGTCTCATTATCTGACACACCCTGCCCTTTGTGCCGGTTGCTTAATTGGGGTGGGTGACTTGAACCAGAGGTAGGCTATAAAGCTGTGGGATATTTGTACTCTGCCTGTGCCGAGGAGAGCGCTCCGCCTTGCTTTCCGCATTCTGTGGCTGTTAGCACTTCATTCATGTGCTCTAATATGATTTAATGCTTTGTCATTTTCTTTCCTGTGATTCCAGAATCTCATTTTCGCTTCTGCCAGAGCCAGTAGCAGTTGGGAAAGAAGGCCGTGTTCTTTGAAGAGTGAGTATGGATTTTTAACACTGTCGATTACAAAAAAAAAAAAAAAAAAAGGCAGCCCTTAATGAGCTTGGGTCCCCTCTGTAAGCTTCCTCAAAACCCCTCCCAGGCCAACTTGTGGTGGGTGATTTTTCTGGTTCAGTAGGTCTGATGGGGAGGGGTTTGGGTCCCTGAAGGGCAGAGACGTGCCCACTACGGACAGTTCTCAAAGACTGTGCCAGGAGCAGGGCTCTGAGCTTCAAGGGAGTCTGGAAGATCTGAGCCTCTGTGAGGGAATCAGGGCGCTTTCCTGGGGAGTGTGTTGCTTGAATTAGCCCCGAAAGTGGAGAGGAATTCATCTAGCAGCCAGGACATGGGGTTCCTCCCCATGAAGGGAACAGCCTGAGGAAAGACAGAGCAGGAGGCTCTGCGGGGCTGGCATGGGGACGGGAGCTGGTCACTTGGGGTACATGCAGAGATGTGGAAGTTGATCCAGGAAGTTGGGTTGGGAACGTTGAGTTCACATTCAACCAGGGCAGCCTAATGTATGGTGGGAAGTGTGATGGTTCCCCTGGCAACTAGTGTTAGGGATGAGACAGAAGAGGAGCAAGAAGAAATGAGGATCTGGACCCAGGGCAACGGCTGAGGGAGCTGTGGTCTGACTCACACCTGCTGGAGTTTTGTCTTCCTCCCCCGCATTGCTAGGTTATGTTGGACAACATCAGCCTCAGAGATTGGTGGCAGGAAGCTTTCAGAGGTATAAACCACCCACCCCCCCCCCCCCGCCCAAGCTATATTCCTCTTCCTGTGTGGCTCTACCATGCTCTTAAAATGTGACAGGTATGACTGAAGAACTGAACTCTGAATTTTATTTAGTTAAATTTAAATAGTCAGGCGTTGAATGCCATAGTCTGTCTAGACTCCCACAAGTTGGCTCCAGTGCTGGCGCCCCTCCAGCTCTGCGTAACAGGAGTGGGAAGAGTGAAAGATGTATCAGAGTCTGGGAGGGTAGATCAACTGGGGAGACTGTCGGCAGAAATGAATGAGAAGGCGGAGAGATGAGTCTGGGACATGGTGAGACTGTTGGGTCATGCATGTGCTCAGGCAGACTTTTAGAAAAGTCTGGAAGGGGGTTTTTGGCCAGGCATGTTGAGTTTCGAATTTCCTGAAGGAGGGAGTGGAGGAGGATGTAGGGATGGAGAGCTCTCCAAGGAAGACTGTGAGGAGAGCATTTTGGGAGTATCAGATGACAGGATGAGGAGAGCATGATGGGAAGATCAGGAGAGGAGAACTATCAAGGGGGAGAGAGAGGAGAGCATCTCAGGCCAGGTGTGCTCGTTTCAACAGTCAGAGGCACCTGGCTGGCTCAGTCAGTAGGGCGTGTTAACTCTTGATCTCGGGGTCACAGTTCAAGCTCCACATTGGCATGGAGCCTACTTTAAAAAAATTAATTAGGGGCGCCTGGGTGGCTCAGTGGGTTAAGCCTCTGCCTTTGGCTCAGGTCGTGATCTCAGGGTCCTGGGATCGAGCCCCGCATCGGGCTTTCTGCTCTGCAAGGAGCCTGCTTCCTCCTCTCTCCCTGCCTTCCCCTCTGCCTGCTTGTGATCTGCTTGTGGTCTGTCAAATAAATAAATAAAATCTTTAAAAAAATAAAATAAAATAATTAATTAATGGTTAACCAATAGTAGGGCTGTGAGAACTGCAAAGCACAGAAGATGAATGGACTCAGCCAGACTGCACTGTGGGACAATAAGACAAGGTGGACATAGAGTTGGGCACCTCGTGGCAGGAATCCTAGGGGCCATACCATGCTTTCAGTGATGAGTGGGCAAGCTTAACTACTTATTTGGAAATTTCAGTGTGATTTTCCTCCATGTTGGAGATAATCTATATGACAAGAAGTTAGAACTGCCCATTTCTTGGGGTGCCCAGCTTACTCACTCAGAAGAGCATGTGACTCTTAATCGTGGGGTCATGAGTTCAAGCCCCATGTTGGGTGTAGAGATTACTTTAGGAAAAAAAAAAAAGCTTCCCATTTCTTGAATTATTGTTTCATCAAGTCCTGGGGCCTCCACATAAGAGAATTCTAACCATTTTAGTATTTTTTCTAGCTGTTGATCTTTAGTGATGGTTTTGAGGGATTGGTTTACCTTGACAAGAACCTAGTTTCAAAAAACAGCTTTGGGTGGTTGCAACAATATTTCAGGGCTTGGACATTACACTCAGATTTTAGGAACTTCGCGTTTTCCTTGTGGAAAACATTGTAGGAAGAATTTTCGGCCTCCAGTGGTTACTCCATGGATGGAGGGTGTGGCTCTCACCTCATTGGCTGTGGTGGTGGTGGAGCTGGTAATTAGCATTGCTGTCATTGATACAATAATCATTATTTTTTTTTTTAAGATTTTATTTATTTATTTGACAGAGATCACAGTAGGCAGAGAGGCAGGCAGAGAGAGAGAGAGGAGGGAGAAGGCTCCCTGCTAAGCAGAGAGCCCGATGCGGGACTCGATCCCAGGACCCTGAGATCATGACCTGAGCCGAAGGCAGAGGCTTTAACCCACTGAGCCACCCGGGCGCCCCTACAATAATCATTATTTTGAAGACATCAGGGCTTCAGTCTGTCAGATATGATGGTGTAGGGGTAAGATTTTTTGAAAATGCTTCCCATTCTGTTTTTTCTTAGAATTTTGCATTATACCCTAAGATAAACATATTGGAACTCAAGAGTTCTCAGTTTTCAAAATCAGGGAGAACATGGAAAGCCAGTCGTGATGCATTATGCCTTACTTTTCACCCCAGACTAGGCACTTGGAGATGCAGTGTGTACGTGGATCTGCTGGTGTGTCCTCTATCCAGTTAGTGTTCGCCCCTGTGTTCAGGGATGCACAACTTGGACGCTGACAGGAGGAGGCCAGGGGGCAGGCTCCATTCTGGGATGTGAGCGTGTGTTACTCTCCCTGGTGTCCTAGCAGCCAGCTCTCTTCTTCCTAAAGTATCTTCTCTTCACACAGTGCCATGAGGCCACGGACATCATTATCATTAACCCTGGGATGCGGTGTTTTTATTTACAAGATACGTAAAAAGAGTACATTTTTTTTACCGCCTTTTTCAACCTTTTTCGATAATTCAGGCAATATGCATTGTCAAGGCACAGATAATTTCCCTGGTACTGTTTTAGGTTCTGGGAACATGCAGCAAGGAACAAGATTCTTGAGGGGGGCAAACCAGATCCTCCTCTTTAATTGCCTGGCATAATTTCAGAAACATTTTAAGTCTTCAGAATAGGAAAAGACTGCACAGGTGATTTGGATGAACATTCTTACTTAATTGTTGAGGAAACCAAGCCCTTGCAGCTGGTATAGAAGAGCCTGGTAGGAGAGAATCTGCTGGAATGTTCCAGCCCCAGCCTGCTTGGGCCCAGCCCTCAGGTGAATCTGCCCAAGTGGCAGCCTTTCCTCTATCTCCATTATGATTGTCACAAGACCCATATATTGCATTTTTCTTAAAATTGACTCCTTTTAACTTAGTGTTCAAAATTAATTTGTGTCCCTACCATGAATTAAAAATATCTCTCCACTTGCTAGATGGGATGCTACCCCATTCATGAATGGCTTAATAAATATGATTGGATCTTCCGGAAAGAAAAGGAAGGAAGGAAGAAAGAAACCCTAAAAAGCAACACAAAGAAACCATGTTATTAAGTAGCTAGGCACTGTTGCTTGTGGGAGGGGAAGTCTTGGAGAGGTTATCTAATAACAGCATACTGAGAGTTCCGTTGACCTCGGCAGAACTGACAAAGAGCCCAAAGCCAACTTCTCAGTATGGATGTCGGTGTTATGTTACCTGGGTAATGCTGTGTAGCCCTGAGCATTATTTAGCACTCTCCTGCTCCCTGAGCTGAGCATTATTTAGTACTCTCCTGCTCCCTGATGTCATTTTGCAGGCATCAGCTGAACGGGGCCCATCCTTCGCCGGCTCTATTTTCCACCCTGCAGCAGACTTTCCATCATTGGTGGTTCCAGGTTCACAGGGGTTCCGTTTTTCCGTCCCCAGCCTCTCCTTTGGGTACATAGAGTACCCTATAAACAAACCTCAGCAGGGTAGGAGAGCTGCCTTTTTAAAGGAAAGCTGGGGCAGCTCCCTTTCAAAATGAAGAATGATGGGATGCCTCAGTGGCTCAGTTGGCTAAGCGTCTGCTTTCGGTCATGATCCCGGCATCCTGGGATTGAGACCCACATTGGGCTCCCTGCTCCATGAGGAGCCTGCTTCTTCCTCTGCCCCTCCCCCCCCCGCTTGCACTCTCTTGCTCTCTCTGACAAATAAGTAAAATCTTTTAAAAAGAAATCTTCAAATAAATAAATAAATAAATAACATGAGGGATGATGTAGAGGGTAGGGATAGTCCCCTACTCCTGACGTGTACAGAGCACTCAGGGGACGCCTGGCTGGCTCAATAAGAACAGCATGCATCTCTTGATCTCGGAGTTCTGAGTTTGAGCCCCACGTGGGATGTAGAGATTATTTAAAAAAAAAAAATTTTTTTTTGAAGATTTTATTTATTCATTTGAGAGAGAGACAGAGCACAAGCAGGGAGACAGGCAGAGGGAGAGGGAGAAGCAGACTCCCCGCTGAGCAGAGAGCCTGATGTCCCAGGACCCTGGGACCATGACCTGAGCCGAAGGCAGATGCTTAACCCACTGAGCCACCCAGGGGCCCCCCCCCCCGCCCAAAAAAAAAATCTTAAAGGAAAATACGGAAAGCATTAATATCTTCACTCGGGGCCAGTCTACATTTGACCTGGTCAGGGAAAGTGTGCAGGCTTCTCCGTTATACGTCAAGCCTTGCTAAACCAGCCACGCTGTACAGAAGCTCTTCATCCAAGACTTCATTCTGCAATGAAGCAGAACGTGGCTCCAAAGAAAACCTTCCCCGGACTGACGGGGCCAGCCCGGTGTTGACAAAGCTGTGACATCTCTTTTTGACAGTCATACCTTATGGGGCTGCCATCTCCAGTGTCAGGGCCTCTGATGTCATGGCCTTGGGCATAAAATGTTCTCATTCCTCGTCCAAAGGAGCATCATGTAATTAACTTCCTGCAGCTCAGAAATCAGAATTCGTGATAGTCCTCAGCAGCTTTTTTTTTTTTAATTATTTTTATTAGCATATAATGTATTATTGCCCCCAGGGGTACAGGTGTGTGAATCACCAGTCTTATGCAATTCACACCACTCACCATAGCACATACCCTCCCCAGTGTCCATCACCCAGCCACCCCATCCATCCCTCCCCCTTCCCTCCAGCAACCCTCAGTTTGTTTCATGAGATTAAGAGTCTCTTATGGTTGGCATTCCTCCCCTAACCCTCACCCTCAGCGATTTTTAAGGACTTTGTGTAATGTGGAAAAGTCTTCTTGAAGCTGACAGGTCCTATTCTCATTGACTCTTTTGTGACCCACAGTATTCAGACAGATTGGTTAAAATTCCCTTCATCCGGAAAGTAATTTGCTTACCCCTTGACCCTGAGGCCTTTCAGTATTGTAAATTGTATCTGGGGAGTTTTGTAATTGCTGAAGGAAAAAGTACAGCATCATTGGGAATAGTTGGTTGCCCCTAAAACTAAGAGGATTGAGCCCATTTCGTAACTTTGCTTTTCACTAATTCATTTGTCCCATATTTGTGTCTTGTGCTCTTCTTGGCACTGAGAAAGAATGTGGACGATTGGCCCTACGTTCAAAGAGCTTTCTAGAAGATGAAATAAGCCACTGACTTAAGAGTGCTGGAATGTGTTTATGGTGATGGACAAATTGAGAGGACAGTTGAGTGAGAAGCATACACAATGCTTCTGCCCCTGAGAAGGCTTTCATTCCTACAGTTTCAACCCTGTACCCAGACAGAACGTGTCTGCCTGACTGAAAAGAGCTACCTGGCCCACCTCTACTCTCTCTCCCCCTACTCCCCCTACCAAGGCTGTGAGGGTCTCGTTCTCCAACCCCTTTGTAGGGGACAAAACATGTAAATGGGACAAACCAATATTGCATTATATGTTAACTAACAAGATTTAAATTCTAAAAAATTGTAAAGAGAGATATTCTATCTTCATGGAGAAATTAGGAGTGACAGCTAGTGTGAGTGTTTAACAGCAAATAGCTTACAAAGATTGAAAAAGGCCATTTGGAAAAAAAAAAAAAAATAGACACAGTAGAGCTTGGTGCAAAGGGAGTAGTCCAAGCAGAAACTTGTTTTGTAATCATGACTCTTCCAACTGAGTAACCTTGGGCAAGTCACTTAACCTCTGTGTGCCTTAGTTTTCTCAGCCTATGAAGTGGCAGAAACACCCACCTTGCCTGTTGGATAGGGCTTGGTGTGCTTGACTAAGTGTTGATCACTTTTAGCCCGCTGGCCAAATTCAGCATGCAGCCTGTTTCTAATAAAGATTGGAATACAGGAGCACCTGGGTGGCTCAGTGGGTTAAGCCTCTGCCTTCGACTCAGGTCATGATCTCAGGGTTCTGGGATGGAGCCCCGCGTCGGGCTCTCTCTGCCTGCCTCTCTGCCTACTTGTGATCTCTATCTGTCAAATAAATAAATAAAATCTTTAAAAAAAAAAAAAAAAGATTGGCATACAATCCGTCCCACCTATTACATGCTGGGTGTGACTGCTTTCTCACTACAGTGGCAGGTCAAGTAGTTGTGACAGACCCTGTAGGGCTCCCAGTGCCAAAATATTTATCATCTGGCCCTTGTGTTCAGTGAGGTCACATCGTCACCATCATGAATTCATTATAATATTGAAATATGTCTCAGTTGACATATTTCATATGTCAATGGGGGCATATGGGAGAGATCTCTTCCATTTCACAAGGAAGGGCGGGATTTGCTGGATATTCACACTTTTTCTTAAAGAAGTCTTTGTTTTGTTTGGTGAAATGTAGGTTTGGTCTTAGGCAGCTGGGAACCCTCGGGTTGCAGGCCACCCACCCCCACCCGGCACCCGTCCTTGCAGGAGTTCTTTTCTTGATTAGAGAGGATGATGGGACTTGCACGATTTCTCATTTCATGAGAAAACGAACCATGTTGTGAACTCCTAAGACAGAACAGAGTGGGGGCTACTGATTCACCTCTGGTTTCTAGAGCACCTAGAAATGTGTCAGGCCCTTGTCTGGATCCTGGAGACACACAGTAACCCCCATTCTCCTGGTGCCCACATTCTAGCTTTGAGATGTGCCCGGTGAGTCTGCTGGAAGACCTCAGGACGTGCGCTGGAAATTCTGCTGTTGGGATTTGTTCCCTCCTGACTTTTTATTATATAGTGTTTATTTTTGAATAGGCCGTACATGTGTAAGTGATAAAGAACCAAACGCTTTAAGAGGTAGACCGTGAAACCCAAGTCTTTCCTCTATTCCTGACACCCAGCTTCTAGTTTCTCACCTTAGGTGAACCTAATGGCATTACCCACCCTACTGGCTGGTGGTAGCATTCACGTGCACACGTATGTTGTGTTCATCTCAGTCTTTTAGGTTCTCTGTCTTCTCTTTTTAAAAAGATTTTATTTGTTTATTTGGAGCAGAAGTGGAGGGAGGGGCAGAGAGAAAGGGAGAGAGAGAATCTCAAGCAGACTCTGCAGAGCGCAGAGCCCTGTGCAGGGTTCGACCCACAACCTTGAGATCATGACATTAGGCAATATCAAGAGTCAGATGCCCAACCAACAGAGCCACTTAAGTGCCCCTGTCCTCTCTAACTTTTATTTTTTTTTTTAAGATTTTTATTTATTTATTTGACAGAGAGAGAGAGAGAGCAATCACAAGTAGAGACACAGGCAGAGAGAGAGGGGGGAAGCAGGCCCCCCACCGAGCAGAGAACCCGATGAGGGCCTCTATTCAAGGACCCTGAGACCATGACCTGAGGCGAAAGCAGAGGCTTAACCCGCTGAGCCACCCAGGCACCCTTCTAACTTTTAATTTTTAAAAATTGCAATCTTTCAGAAAAGTTGAAAGAATACTACCTTGTAAGCTGCACCTAGATTCACCAGTGGTTAACATTATCATATTTGTTCTAATGTTCTCTCTTCTCCCCTCCTCGCCACATTTTTTCCCCTCAGTTTTTAAAAGTGAGTGGCAGAAGCAAACACTGAGTAGGCGATATCACTGTTCTCTTAATACTTCAGCAGACATCACCCAGGAGCAAAGATATTCTCCTACATGCAGACATTACCACGATTTCATCCCCCACTCAGGAATTGTGTCTCTGAAACAATAATATTATCTCGTATCTGGTCCTTACTCAGATTTCCCCAATGGTTTTAACAGTGTCCTTTATTAAAAAAAAAAATCCAGGACCCTCTTCAGGGGTTCTTTGTTCTATTTATTTGTTATAACAATTTAGATATTTTAAGCACTTGTCAGCTTTTGTTCCCTCCTGACCTTTATTCTCATTCCGGGTCCTTCTGTCTCCCACTTTGCTGCTTCACCTTTTCTCTTGAGACAGAGTTTCAGTCTTGACTCTCTTCAGCCCTGCAGGTGTCCGCACAGTCCTGAAGAGCAGGATGGACCTTGACGTGGTTAACATGTTTGTGATCGCGGGCGGGACTCTGGCCATCCCAATCCTGGCATTTGTAGCCTCGTTTCTCCTGTGGCCTTCAGCGCTGATAAAAATCTACTACTGGTAAGTCGATTTTATAATTAAAGTCCTCCAGAGTAGCATAGTAACAGTGTCTTCCCTTGCTTATCCTTTGGTGGCGGCTTTTCAACATTTTGTCATGAAATATTTCGAAGATACAGAAAAGTTGAAAGACATCCTGTCTTGAGTCTGGGGACTGTTCTTGAAAAATTGATTGTAGCTCCTCACCGGGTAGATTCTTTCTGGTTTCTGATTACATCTTTGCCTGGGGGGGCCACCCTAACCCCCAGAGTCACTGATTCTGTCTTCAGGCAAGGATTGTGCCTGGTTATGGGAGCTCCTTTGGTATTTTCTTCGTTGTTGGATTCCCACCCAGTGATGTCCTGGACAGGTGCAGTGATGTGCACAGAAAAATGATTGGAAAGACCGGGGCCAAGGGATGGCATGGGTTTTAGATTTGTTCGAAATGTGTTCGTTAGTGAAGTGACGAAAAGAAAAAGAAGTTTCCAAAATTTTTATCAGTCTCGTACCATCTTTATGAGTCTTGCCGTATCTGTAGAACAGCTCTACTTTCCTTTTGTATTTTCTTTAGAATAAGTTACTCTTCTTACCTTAATTCGATTTAAGAGTGACACAAATATTACTATCTTATGCAGAAAATTCCTATTTGCTGTACTTGCCATAAATAGTAAATTAATATTAAAAGTAAAAATGATGGGTGGCTGGGTTGGCTCAGTTGGGTGAGCCTTTGGCTCAAGTCGTGATCCTGGAGTCCTAGGATCCAGTCCCATATCGGGCTTCCCCTGCTCTTCAGGGAGCCTGCTTCTCCTTCTCCCTCTGCCTGCCAGCTCTCCCTGCTTATGCACTCTTTCTCTCTCTCTCTCTCTTCCTTGATCTCTGTCAAATAATTATAAAATCTAAAAAAAAATAATAAAAATAAAAAGTGAAAATGAGCACAATGCCATTAAATGGCGTTTTAAAATTCTAGTCTCCCAAGGATTCTGTGTGTCCTTTCTCTTTGTTACAAAGTCCAGAGAGGTGTGAATGATGTAGCAGCCAGAACAGGGCCTTCCTCCTGGATGGAACCAGAAGATTAGCAGTTGAAAGGAGATTAGATTTCTCATGATGTGCTTCAGTGACTTTTCGTGCTATGGTCCATTTACCAAATAAAACCACCCCTCACGCCCCATGGTGTGTGTCCCCTGGCGAAGGCAGTCCCCAAATAGCCTTGGTTCCTCTCTGTGCCACAGGGAGAAGGGCAGCACACTGGGATTTAACCGGGACTCCGGCAGTTAGACTCGCCTTCTCTGCACTCAGGAAAGAATGCAGTGAGGTTGCGTTCAGCTCGTGCCCTTTATCTGCTCTCCTTTCTGGCTCCCTTTTGTTTCATTGGAGTGTGGAATTTTCCGCCTGCCAGCCAGGCTCTGATCCTTGAAAAGAAGCTAATTGAACAGAAGGGAGCTTTTCATCCTGCACTGTCCCACTCCCTCTTGGATGGGAGGGGGTAGGAGGGCAGCGTGGTGACCCTGTCAGAAGGTCATCCAGGGCCCCACCGACCTACCTCTGCGTTGACGAAGCTGAGATTCTGGCTGTTTCCGTGTGATTGCCCTGCAGCACCAGCTGCCAGAGAGCTTGGGGGCCAAGGCCTCTGTGTGACCCCTGCCATGAAGAGCCCAGAGCCGTGGGCCCCTTGGGGCTTCACAGAGTCACCCTGGCCCTCCACACACAGATGCCATCTTTCCTCACTCCAGTCCAAGCAGAGAATGCAGTTTGGTGGTGGGGCCCGTCACCGTGGATATGGCTGCAGACAGGTGTGCCGATCCCACCCGCCACACATGGAGCCCGGCAGCTTCCTTGGGCTGTCAGGGAGAAGGCTTTCAAAGTCAGGAGTGTCAGGATAATTTTGACACTGGAGCTTTGAAAAGAAAAATAACCTCATAGCAAATAATTCGCCTTTTATTGAATTAAAATTCACACAACATAAAATTCACCATCCTAAAGTGTGTAGTTCAGTAGTATTAGTATATTCGTGGCATTGGAGCGTCTGGCTGGCTCGGTCAGAAGAACCTATGACTCTTGATCTCGGAATCATGAGTTCAAGCCCCAAGTTGAGTGTAGAGATTACTTAAAAAAAAAAAAAAAAAAATTAAAAATAAAAACTTCTTTTAAAAAAAGTATATATATATAAATATATATACACACACACAGTGTTGTGCACCCATTACCACTATCTAATTCCTATCTAATTCCAAAACACTTCCATCTTCCCAAAAGGAGCCTCCGTACCTGTTTGCAGTCACTCACAGTTTCCCCGTCCCTTCATGCTCTGGCAATTTTAATTATATCTCTGTCTCTTTAGATTTGCCTGTTGGGGCCATTTCATATAAATGAGATCAAACAATTTTGGCATTTGATGTCTGATTTCTGTGACTTAGTGTGTTTTCAAGGTGCATCCTTGTTGTAGCATGTGTCAGTATTTCATTATTACGGCTGAATTCTAGGCCATCCTGTGGTTATACAACATGCTATGTATTTATTTATTTATTTATTTATTTATTTATTTATTTTAAAGATTTTATTTATTTATTTGACAGACGGAGATCACAAGTAGGCAGAGAAGCAGGCAGAGAGAGGAGGCAGAGAGAGGAGGAAGCAGGCTCCCTGCTGAGCAGAGAGCCCGATGCAGGGCTCTATCCCAGGACCCTGGGATCATGACCTGAGCCGAAGGCAGAGGCTTTAACCCACTGAGCCACCCAGGCGCCCCCATGCTATGTATTTAAAAGGACATTTGTGGGGTGCCTGGATGGCTCAGTGGGTTAAGCCACTGCCTTCGGCTCAGGTCGTGATCCCAGGGTCCTGGGATCGAGTCCCGCATCAGGCTCTCTGCTCAGCGGGGAGCCTGCTTCCTCCTCTCTCTCTCTGCCTGCCTCTCTGCCTACTTGTGATCTCTCTCTGTCAAATAAATAAATAAACTCTTTTTTAAAAAAAAAAGGACATTTGTATTGTTTCCACATTTTGCCTATTTTGAATAATGCCACATAGCAAATAATTCACTTTTATTAACAAATAATACCACTAAAATCTTGAGAGGTCCCACAGAGCAGAGCATTCAGTCCCTTATTTAAATGACAGCATAGGGACACCTGGGTGGCTCAGTGGGTTAAGCATTTGCCTTCGGCTCAGGTCATTATCATGATCTCAGGGTCCTGGGATCCAGTCCCACGTCAGGTTCCCTGCTCAACGGGGAGTCTACTTCTCCCTCTTGCTGTCCCTTTGTGTTCTCTCTCTCTCTCTCTCTCTCAAATAAATAAATAAAATCTTAAAAAAAAAAAATGACAGCATAGATACATGTGATCTTAAAGCCTGCCCATGCCTGTCACTCAGCTCAGAGCTGTAGCCAGAGGACAAACACAGTGTTCTTGATTTTATGAACTCAGGCACATAAGCTAAGAAGAAACCCAGCTGGTTGGAGAGAATGAAAATCCTAGAAAACGTTTTGGTTCATGCCAGGTTGAACTGTGGCATGAGGTGTTTATGGTACTAGAACCTGTGATGCCATTGCAGAGGGCTGTTGGAAATCCTGTGATTTCCTCCTCCTCCTGCCCCCTTGGAAATGCACAGCCTGTTTCCTTCATCTCACCTCACTGCAAGTGACATTTACACAGTGGGTGGCTTGGGATGAACAGCTTTACCATGAGTCATTTACATCCCTTAACCACAGCTCCTCCTCCGAACACCTTTATTTGCTCAACGAGGCATAATGACCACCAGTGAATTCACTCTGCAGAGCGAGGTTGGTCAGGTTAATTTTCAGGGTTGCTACGTGAACGGGAGGAGCAGGCGGTCGAGTTAGCTGGGCCTCCCAGACAACCCAAGCTGCTCTGCCGGATGCCCAGAAGAGTGTGGGCTAATCCCAGCAGCCTCTCCTGGACATCTCTCTGGGATCTTCCCTGAGGAAACAAAGTGGTGACATAATGGTAAGAAGTCCTAAATAGAAAAAGATGGACAAGAATTGAAAAAGAAAACGAACATTGTTTGTAGGTGACAGGATTGTATTCATAGAAAGCCCAGGGGAATCTATAGATAATTTTTTGGAATTAATAAGTGAGTTTGGAAGGTTGCTAAATACAAGATAAGTGAACAAAAATCAGTTATATCCTTATATGATAGCAACAAAAAATAGAAAACGAAAAAAAAATGTAATGATTCTATTTACTGTTGTATCAACAAATTCAGAATACCCAAGAATAAATCTAAAGAACAGTATGGAAGGCCTCTGGACAGCGAACTATGAAGTATTAGAGAAATTTGGAACCTAAAGCAATGGAGGTATAGACAGTATTTGTGAGTTGGAAGACTTTCTTATCACTGGGTTGTCAGATTTCCCTAAAATGATATGTAGTTCAGTATGCACCCATTTACAGTCCCAGCAGATTGGTTTTTTTTTTTTTTTTTTTTTTAAGATTTTATTTAGTTATTTGAGTGAGAGAGAGCATGAGAGGTGAGAAGGTCAGAGGGAGAAGCAGACTCCCCATGGAGCTGGTAGCCCGATGCAGGACTTGATCCCAGGTCTCCGGGATCATGGCCTGAGCTGAAAGCAGTTGCTTAACCAACTGAGCCACTGAGGCACCCAGTATTTTTTGTTTTGTTTTTAGGATTTTATTCATTTATTTGAGAGACAGAGAGCATGGGTCAGGGGGTCAGGTGGGCAGAGGGAGAGGGAGAAGCAGACTCCCGGCTGAGCAAGAAGCCCAATACAGGACTCCATCTCAGGACCCCACGGATCATGACCTGAGCTGAAGGCAGACATTCAATCAACTGAGTCGTCCAGGCACCCCCAGCAGTTTTTTTTTTTTTTTAATGGAATTTAATAAACTGCTTCTTAAATTTATAAAGAAAAGCAAAGAGCCCATTAAACAAGACAGTCTTGAAGAGGAACAATGTGAGATAATTTACATGACCAGCTGTCAGACCTAATTATAAAGCAACAGTGAATCAAGGCAGCGTAATATTGGCACTAAGAAGGGCAAACCAGTGGGTCAGGAGAGCCCAGGAGCAGATGCACATAGATACAGTCTCTTCGTGGATAAAGGTAGTGCTGCTTCGCAGCAGGGGAAGGGGGCTGTGTCAACTAGATACCCATCTGGGAGAAAAGTTCATCGTGACCTGTTTGGTAGGCAGAATTAGCCAGACCCACAAAGATCCCTCTCTAATCCACGGAACCTGTGAATATGACGACAAATCACTCCCACGGTCGTTATGTTATATATAGTTGACTAAAGACAAGATTTACCTGAGGAGGCCTGATCTAGTCATAGTAGCCCTTACAAGTGGAGGGGTTCGAAGCACAAGAAGGACTCCGTGCGATGGCGAGTTGGAGACCCCAGGTGAAGGAATGGCAGTGGGCTCTAGGAGCAGACAGCCCCTGGCTGACAGCCAGCAAAACAGCAGGGATCTCAATCCTAGGCCACAAAGAACTGAATTCTACTAATAACCCCTAAATAATAAGCTTAGAAGCTGATTCCTTCCCAGACCTTTCAGATCAGAAGTGGCTGGTGCCTTGATTTCAGGTTTTGATATTCAGAGGAGAACTCGGCTAAGCTCACTCCTGACCTGCAGAACTGTGAATTAGTAAATGAGTGTTGTTTCAAGCTGCTAAGCTTGATAATTTGTAACACAGCTGTGAAAAAGAATACAGCCTTGTACCAGGCACAGAAATCAAATCCAGGTGGATTCTAGATCCAAATGAAACAAAAAAGCTTTTGTAAGAAAACATGGAAAAACCTCACAAGAGAGGTTATCCAGATGGCCAGTAAACATATGTAATGGCGCTCAACTTCGTTGGTCATACAGGGCAACAACGAGAGGCCATTTCTACCCACCAGGATGGCTAAAGTGAAACAGGTTAAAATTCCACGAATGGGCAAGGATGTTGTATTCATATCCTAGTGATAAATGGCTACAATCTGGGTGACCTAAAACAACAGAAATTTAAAACAACAACAATAGAAATGTATCTTTTTACAGTTCTGGAAGTTGGAAATACTAAACCAAGGTGTTGGCAAGGTCGGTTCCTTCTGGAGGCTCTGAGGGAGAATCTGTTCAGTGGCTCTTCCCTAGTTTCTGCTGACTGCGAGCTATCCTGGACATTCCTGGACTTGTAGTTGTGTCCTTCATATGTAGATGTGTCACTCCACTGTCTACCTCTGTATGTCACTTGGTGGTGTTCCTTTGGTGTGTTTCTGGGTCTACATCCCCCCCAACTTTTTAAGATTTTTATTTATTTATTTGACAGAGAGAGTACAAGTAAGCAGAGCAGCAGGAAAAGGGAGAGGGAGAAACAAGCTCTGTTGAGCAGGGAGCCTGACGCAGGGCTCGATCTCAGGACCCTGGGATCATGACCCAAGCCAAAGGCAGACACTTAACCTACCGAGCCACCCAGATGCCCCAACATTTCCCTTTTTTTTTTTTTTTTTTAATTCGCCGCTTTTTTTTTTTTTTTAAAGATTTTATTTGTTTATTTGACAAAGAGAGAGCACAAGTAAGCAGAGCAACAGGCAGAGGGAGAGAGAAGCGGGCTCTCTGCTGAGTGGGGAGCCTGATGGTGGGGGCTCTATCCCAGGACACTGGAATCATGACCTGAGCCGAAGGCAGCCGCTTAACCCACTGAGCCACCCAGGCGCCCCCATTTCCCTTTGTTTTTATTTATTTATTTATTTATTTTTAAAGATTTTATTTATTTATTTGTAAGAGAGAGAGAGTGAGAGCGAGCACAGGCAGACAGAGTGGAAGGCAGAGTCAGAGGGAGAAGCAGGCTCCCTGCGGAGCAAGGAGCCCGATGTGGGACTCGATCCCAGGACGCTGGGATCATGACCTGAGCCGAAGGCAGCTGCTTAACCAACTGAGCCACCCAGGCGTCCCTCCCTTTGTTTTTAATAAGGGCACCAGCTATATTGGATTTGGGGCCAACCCTAATCCAGTATGACCTCAGCTCAACTCAATTATATCTGGGAAGATGCTGTTTCCAAATAAGGTCACATCCACAGGCTCCAGATAGACATGAATTTGGGGGAAATACTTTTCAACCCCATGTGGATGTGCAACAACTAGAATCTGGCATATTGTTGATTAAAGTATGAATTGGTTTGGAAAACTTTTTGTCAACAGGACCCCCCTCATTTCACACAAGAGAAGTATGTGTATAGTGTGTATATATACACACACGTATATGTGGAAAGAGAGATATCAAAAGATGTATAAAAGAATGTTACATAGCAGCTTCATTTATAGTGCCTCCAAACTGATAACACCAGTGTCTATTAATACCATAGCAGATACATAAATAAAGGTATAGTTGTACCGCCATTCATATAGTATTCAGTAGGAAGGAGAGAACTTGTGCTAGATTCTACAACACAAACATAATACTGAGTGAAGGAAGTCAGATACAAATACTTCTCATACGATAAAGTTCTGAAACAGCAGAACTGTCCTGGAGAGATGAATGGAGGCAGAAGTTAATGGGGAGAGGCACAAGATAGGCACCTGGGATGCTGGCCATATTCTTGGTCCTGATCTGGTGGCAAGCTGCCGGGTTCATTCATTTTGTGCAAATTCATCAGACTGTACACTTAAAATTTGTGTACTTGTCTATATGATTTATATTTTTTCAGTTAAAGGTTTCTCTAAAAAATAAGAAGGATGTAGAGAAATTGGACTTCTCGTGTACTGCTTGTGGGAATATAAAATTATGCAGCCACTTTGGGAAGCAGTCTGGCAGTTCCTCAAAAGGTTTCTTAAGAAAAAGCTACCATACGATCCAGCAATTCCACTCCTAGGTGAGCTGAGAACACCCAAGAGAACTGAAAACATATGTCCACAGAAAAAGTTGTACGTGAATGTTCGTAATGGCATTATTTAGCTTGAACTGAGACTAGATAACCAAGTGTGCATATCCATATGATGGATTATAATTTAGCCTTTAAAAGGAATGAGTATTAATAGATCCTATAGCGTAGATGAACTTGAACACATTATGCTAAGTGAAATAACGCAGACACAAAAAGCCACATGCGGAATGTGTCCCCATTTATATGAGATGTCCCGAATAAGCAAATCCATAAAGTAAATGCAAAGAGACATGAAGGAAACCAGTGGTTGCCATGATCTATAAGGAGAGGGCAATGGAGAGTGAGTGCTAAGCAGTGTAGATTTTTTTTGAGTTGCAGTAAAATGTACATAACATAAAATTTGCCATTCTACCCATTTTAAAGTATACAGTGCAGTCTTGTTTCTTTTTGATAAAAATGTTCCAGATATAGGTAGTGGTGATGGTTGCACTCCTTTGTGAATATACTTAAAAAAAAATCCTCAGTTGTACCCTTTAAAAGGGTGACTATTATGGTATGTCACTTATATCTCAATAGAAAGAGATCTATACTCAACACCCTAGTCATTAGGGGCTTGAAAATCAAAACCACAGTGAGCCACCATTAGGGTGGCCATTTCTCTCTATATATTTTTTAGGGTGCCTATTTTTTTAAAAATGGAAAATAAGTGTTGTTAAAAAATAAATAAGTGTTGTTGAGGATATAGAGAAATCCTTGTTCCTTGCCGTTAGAAATGTGAAATAGTACAGCTGCTGTGGACACATTTAGTAGTTCCTCAGAAAATGACACATAGAACTATCTTATGATCCAACAATTCTACCTCTGGGTCTATACCCCAGAGACTTAAAAGCAGGGACTCAAACAGATATTTGTATATCAATGTTCACAGTAGTATTACTCGGCCAAAAACCCGAAACTGCCCAAATACTCATCAATAGATGAATGATAAAAATGTGGTATCTACATAGAGTGGAATGGTATTCAGTTTTGAGAAGGAATGAAATTCTGACACCTGCTATAAAACGGATGAACCTTGAACTCATTATGCTTAGTGGAATTAGCCAGACACAAAAGAGCAACGTTGTGTGAATCTACTTATATGAGCTATCTAGGATAGGCAGACTCATAGAGACAGAAAGTAGAACAGAGGTTATCAGGAGCTCAGGGGAGGAGGGGAATGGAGGATTATTATTTAAGGGTTATAGGATTTCTGTTTGGGATGATGAAAAAGTTCTAGACATGATGATCGTGATGGCTGATGTACAACATTGTGAATGTATTTAATGCCACCGAATTGTGTGGTTAAAATGGTGAATCTTCTGATGCGTATTTTACCATAATTTAAAAAAAAAAAAAAGGAAAGAAATGTTGAAGTACTTTTCTCCAGAGGTTCTTATAACCTAGTAATGCTGAGACTTAGAGGATGAAGGGTCTGGACCCTGGAGGAGTGTACGTGTATGTAATGGAGTATGCATCGGTCAGCCTTAAAAAAGAAAGATCGTGCCTTTCGTAACAACATGTAGGTACCTGGAGGGTATTATGCTAAGTGATATTTCAGTCAGACAGAGAAAGAGAAATACACCGTGTGACTTCACTTATGTAAGGAATCTAAAAAACAAGGCAAATAAACAAAAAACAGAAAAGGAATCATAAATACCGAAAACAAACTGGTGCCTGCCAGAGGGTAAGTGGGTGGGTGGTATGGGCCAAACAGGTGCAAGGGATTAAGATGTAACACATTCCAGGGCGCCTGGGTGGCTCAGTGGGTTAAGCCGCTGCCTTCGGCTCAGGTCATGATCTCAGGGTCCTGGGATCGAGTCCCGCATCGGGC
>NC_081558.1:26607416-26615675 GCF_022355385.1 Mustela nigripes
GATGTGGGACTCGATCCCAGGACGCTGGGATCATGACCTGAGCCGAAGGCAGCTGCTTAACCAACTGAGCCACCCAGGCGTCCCTATACTTTAATTTTTTAAAAAAGATCATAGAGTCAAGAAATGAATGAATTGGGATATTAATGAATGAACGAATGAAGAATGGACTTGTGTCATATGTCATGATTTAGAATTTTGAAATATGCTTGCTTTGTCATAAGGGCTTTTAAGCTAGCCAGTGTTATTTTTAATGTTTTGAATAGGAAATGCATTTCATTGAAAAAGGAAAGCAGTAAAAGTCTCCCTCCTACCCCTGTTCCCTTTCCAGCTACTTCTCAGTAGAACCCCCGCCTCCACTCCAAATCCTCACTTTCATAGTGTCTGGTGTGTGCCCTCATGCGTTTTGTTTGCAGATGCAAGTAAATATGAATATATGTCCTCATCCCTTTCTCCCTTTATTTACGCCGTGAAAGCTATTTGCTTTTTGTAAGACTTGGCTACCTCTCTGGTGCAAAGTGTACCGCAAAGTGAATCCCTGATTGAATTAATTATCTTTCATCTTGGAGAGATTCTTCATGCAGAGAGTTCAATTTGTTGCTAATTCCATACTGAAATCAAATTTGGGCCAAACTCCAGCACTGCCAAGTCTTACGTAACGGACAGACGCTGAGCTTTCAACCAGCTGCCATATGTTGTGAGGAATAAAGCAGAGGACGGATGCAGATAGTCCCTAAGAGTCAAGTTCCCCAGAACTGGTGGCTTAGTCGGTTAAGTGTCTGCCTTTGGCTCAGGTCTTGATCCCAGGGTCCTGAGGAGCCCTGCTTATCCGGGAGCCTGCTTTTCTCTCTCCCTCTGCCCCTCCCCCTCAACTTGTGCTCTCTCTCACTATCTCCCCCTCTCTCTCAAATAAATAAAGTCTTTTAAAAAAGTCAAGTTCTCAGGGCACCTGGGTGGCTTAGTTGGTTAAGCAGCTGCTTTCAGCACAGGTCATGATCCTGGAGTCCAGGGATCGAATCCTACATCGGGCTCCCAACCCACAGGGAGTCTGCTGCTCCCTCTGACCTTCTCCCCTGTTGTGCTCTCTCTCTCTCTCTCAAATAAATAAATAAAATCTTAAAAAAAAAAAAACAGTCAAGTTCTCATTCTCAAAATCTCTAGGGGGAAGAAACCAGCATATATTAATATCTATATTATACAAATAATATACATATTATACAGATAATATATATATAATTAACATATATTTTTAAATACAAATATGTACATATATTTGGGAGGTAGGTTATGAGCCTCTTTGAGCTTATCCACCAGCGTGGAAATAATGTCTGTATAAAAACAAATGTTTAGGAGCACCTGGATGGCTCAGTGTGTTAAGCCTCTCCCTTTGGCTCAGGTCATGGTCTCAGGGTCCTGGGATCAAGCCCCACATTGGGCTCTCTGCTCAGCAGGGAACCTGCTTCCCCCCTCTCTCTGCCCACCTCTCTGCCTACTTGTGATCTCTCTCTCTGTCAATTAAAAAAAAACAACAAAACACAAATGTTTGTTACTATGACTTCTGCATCACAGTTAAAATCCAGTCCACTCAATCAAAATCCACTGGTTCAAAATCAATAGCTTCTTTGAAGCCACAGTAACACTTAAAAAAAGTTAAGACTCAAAAGCAGAAATTTGGTTGGCTGGAGGGTTAATGTAACTTCCCGCTTGCTCAAATGGAATGACAAAAGGACAAAACTGTGTTCTTCGCAGAGATGGAGTCCATGGACTCACCAGCTCCGGACAGCTGTCGGAGGGTTTGGTCCTGAAATCGTCAGGACTCCAGGCACCCTTTAGACAGTCTTCTGTCGTCCTTTCTCCCCAGGCAGAGATTTGTGGCTGTGTGGAGTGACACCACCCCCACCCGTAGCCTTGGTGAGAGAGGCTGCTTCTTCCTCTCCACAGAGAGCGAGCGGCGTTACCTTTAAGTCTTGGGATGCCTTTCCTGCCCAGCAGAGCCCCTCTGCAGTGAGATCCTTACTCTGGGTTGGTCCTACATGGGTAGTGTTCGTGATTCTTCATCCTGGATTTCAGAGGCCCGTGAATCTGGCCCACCGGGAAGTGCAGGCTGGCTCTGTGTGAGGGGAACTGCCTTTTTCTTGGCTTTTCCCGAGTTCTTCCCAGCCTTACCACCAGCCACTTTGAATTCAGCTGCAGCTCAAGCAGGCGAGGCAGAGAAAGGCCAGTCAGGCAGCTGGAGAGATCCCACCACCTACTCCTTCGTCACACCACCATTCAAACTGCTAAAAATAGGGATGTAAATATATAGATTAACAAAAGGCTGTGATGTGTCATGCTCCTTCAGAAAACACTCTTCTTTCTCCTCCTAGTTAGAAGTATCAGAAAAGTACATACCAGAATATTTATTTAAGGTGCTTCCTGGAATGGTTCTACTTAGTGTTCCTTGAGGGTAAAGCTGGGGAGGGGATCGGGGGACTCCAGAGACCGGCTGGGAGGAGGAGGAGGAGGAAGGCAGCTGGGAGACGGGTTTGTCTCTGCATGATGGAGGACTGTGGACAGGGCATATGCCCCTTCTCTGGAGGTTGCTGATTTTGTCTCGCCTTTCTTTTTTTCCTCCCCAGGTACTGGCGGAGAACGCTGGGGATGCAGGTCCGCTACGTTTACCATGAAGACTATCAGTTCTGTTACTCCTTCCGGGGCAGGCCTGGGCACAAACCGTCCATCCTCATGCTCCATGGGTTCTCTGCACACAAGGATATGTGGCTTAGCGTGGTCAAGGTGCGTTCTAGGTTCTTCTCTCTCAACAGAGTGTCACTCAGTAAAGAAAAGGGTGTCCACTTGAATGAGATGTCCTCAGCAATGATGAAAAGCCAAGGGAACCCAGAACTGTGGCTCAAATCATCTGAAAACTAATTCAGCATAGGGGTACCTGGCTGGCTCACTCAGTAGAGCACGCGACTCTAGCCCTCAGGGATTGTGAGTTCAAGCCCCGTGTTGGGTGTGGAGCTCACTTAAAAACACACACACGCAGACACACACAAACTAATGTGGTATACAGTTAAGCCTTGAACAACATGGGTATTAAGGGAGCCCATGCACGATGCAGTCTAAAATTCATGTATAGCTGTTTTGCTCCCCCCAAATTTAACTATGAACAGTCTACTGTTGATCAGAAGCCTTAACAATAACATAAATGGCCAATTAACACATATTTTGTATGTCATATGTATTATATACTATATTCTTACAGTAAAACTAGAGAAAAGAAAATGTTATTAAGAAAATCAGGGGTGCCTGGGTGACTCAGTTGGTTGAGCATCTGCCTTTGTCTCAGGTCATGATCCCAGGGTCCTGGGATCGAGGCCCACGCCAGGTATCCTGCTTGGCAGGGAGCCTGCTTCTCCTTCTCTCTCTCTTTCCCTCTTCTCCCTCAGAGAGAGAGGAAAAAGCAGAGGGAGCCTGCTGCTCCGCCTGCCTGTGTGTGCTCTCTGTCTCTCTCAAATAAATAAATAAAAGAAAAGAAAAAAAGAAAAAATCATAAGGAAGGGAAAATACATGTACTGCGCTGTATGGGAAAAAAATCCACGTCTAGGTGGACCTGCACAGTTCAAACCCATGTTGTCTGAGGGTCCACTCTATTATTTGAATCCTTTTGTCAGACAAAAGTTACTGAATTCAGTGTTCCTTGTAAAATCTGCACCTTAGAGATCATTTCACCATACAAATATTTCTTAGGGAACGTTTCTGACACTCAACTTCCTCTAGAACTTGTCGTGACGATCGAGATCGGGTTGAGCAAAATCACTTCTTCCGTACTCCAGTGTCTCCTCTTCCTTCCCTCGTCCCCCTTTTTGTTGTTCTTCTCCCTTCCCCCCCCTCCTACTTCTGTTTTTCGCTCTTGTTTTTGTGTTTTCATTTTCCTGAGTCGTTTAGAGAGACTCTCTTGATCTGACCGCTCTCTGAGGTAGTTTTCTAAATCCCTCACCTTCTGTCCTGGTTTCCGTGCGTGTGGCAACTTGCTCTGCTTGATAAGTGACCCGCTGGTGCAGGTTGGGCCTGGGAGAGGTCTCGGGAAGAACGAGCCCCAGCCTCCCACCTCAAGCAGAACCATACCTGAATGATTCCAAGTAGGACCTGCACCAGGGGTAAAAGGTTCACCCATCCTATAGTTGCTTCTGTTCTCACTCCCAAATTCCACTGTTAGGACAGTCATCCTCATGCCTGAAGGAACCTCTCACTTCCCGGCCCACCTCAGATGTTTTTGGTGTAACTGGTATTTGTGTATTGATAACACATGGTTCTCAGCTTCTGCTTAAAAGTGGCACAAATAGGGGTGCCTGGGTGGCTCAGTGTGTTAAAGCCTCTGCCTGCGGCTCAGGTCATGATCCCAGGGTCCTGGGATCGAGCCCCACATCAAGCTCTCTGCTCAGCAGGGAGCCTGCTTCCCTTCCCCTCTCTCTGCCTGCCTCTCTGCCTACTTGTGATCTCTGTCAAATAAATAAATAAAATCTTTCCGAAAAAAAATCTTTAAAGAAAAAAAAAAGAAAGAAAGAGCAAGAGACTCAAGCCTGCTACCCCAACCTTGGTCTCCCTCTTCCCCTGAGTCCCCTCTCATCTTTGTATTGGTCTTTGAGGGCCTTGGCTCCCTATGAGGCTCCCGGCAGTGCTCACTCACATCAGATGTAACTAGGGTAAGACACTGGGTAGCCTAGACCCATACATCCCCAGGGATGGCTGTCCAGGTCACTCCGTAAGTGAGGGCCACCTCCTTAGAAGAATGGACAGACATGTCCTGCACACCACAGCCTGACTCTCTGCACCTATGTGTCCCTAGTTCCTTCCAAAGAACCTGCACTTGGTCTGCGTGGACATGCCAGGACATGAGGGCACCACCCGATCCTCCCTGGATGATCTGTCCATAGACGGACAAGTAAAGAGGATACACCAGGTAAGCAGGAGGCTCTGCCGAAGATTGCTCAGACTGTGTCTTACCCACCTCGTGTGCCCAAATCTGGAGCCCAAGGAAGAGCATTCCATGCTGACTTGTAACCAGCCTTCAGTGCATTCTGACTGCAGATATTTGCACACAATATGGCACCCCAGTATTGGGGCACCTGGGTGGCTCAGTGGGTTAAGCCTCTGCCTTCGGCTCAGGTCATGATCTCAGGGACCTGGGATCGAGCCCCACATCGGGCTCTCTGCTCAGCAGGGAGCCTGCTTCCCCTCCTCTCTCTCTGCCTGCCTCTCTGCCTGCCTCTCTGCCTACTTGTGATCTCTCTCTCTCTCTCTCTGTCAAATAAATAAATAAATAAAATCTTTAAGAAAAAAAAAATGGCACACCAGTGGTATCACTGGTCTGCTCTGAAGGACTAGGACCTACGGCAGACCGTTCTGGAAGCCTGCTTTAGTTACTTCTCAAGAAATAGGATATGGACATTTTTTTTAGCTCTTTAAAAAAGGAGTTTAGAATCCTCAAGACCATTTCCCTAGAGTCTATTTTTTTTTTTGCTTACACCTACATGACACAACATAATGATAGCCCCTCTGCCTAGTTGTGGAGGATGGGGACAGTGCTCTTTGCATTTTGTTCTATTTTAGCATCTAGCTTCAGCCTCTCTCTGACTGGGCTTTCAAGGTCATGGGGCTTATGAACCACTTCAGAATTTAGTAATCTATAAGTTACAGATAGGCATTATGAATTTTCCCCAGACAAGGATGTTTATTTAATGTCTGCACCCAGCCTAACCCCCCTTTAAAGTGTGTATTCTGATGAAGTCAGGGACCTTGTCTGTTGGGGTCTTTGCTGTATCCTCAGGAGCTGACCATAGTTCCTTATACATAGTAGATATCCATTAAATATTTTTTTAGATGGGTGGATGGTTGGTAGAATGGTGGGATGAATGGTCAGACAGTTAAATAAACAGAGAAGTGGATTATTATATGAAATGGGTGGATGGGTGGGAAGGGCTTTGAATGTAGGACAAGAGTCAGCAAACCCTGGTTGGCCTGCAACTATATTTGTAAGCCAAGTTTTCTTGGAATATAACCATGCTCATTCATTTACATATTACCTCTGGCCACTTTTGTGTTACATTACTGGAGTTGAGTAGTTGCAACAGAGAACCTATGACCCAGAAGGCAAAAAATATACTTTCCTTGAGACCTTTGTTTAAAAAAAAAAAAAAAAAGTTTGCTGGCTCATGAGTTAGGGGAATCCTTGTCGATTTTATACTTATAAATGACCCTTCAATGACCTGTGCCAGGTAAAGAGGATTATGTAAAAGGATGATATGCCACAGGGTTTGTCTGGATAATGGATCTAGTAGATTTCAGAGGTATTCCGCTGTGTAATCAGTTTTGTTATTGTCTGTAGCTTTGTGACCAAATCTCCTTCTCATTTCCCTCCCTAGTTTGTAGAATGCCTCAAGCTGAACAAAAAACCCTTCCACCTGATAGGCACCTCCATGGGTGGCCACGTGGCTGGAGTCTATGCTGCTTACTACCCATCAGATGTCTGCAGCCTTTCTCTTGTGTGCCCTGCTGGTAAGTTTCAAGGCTGCAGTAGCCCTGTGTAGGACTTGAGCGCGGAGGGTTCTGAAACTCTTAAGGAGCCAGTGCCATCCCTGCACTGTCTTATAGCATCATGTTTTCAGTGTCTACTTTAGAGAGGTGCAATGCTTTAGTGATAACGAACCAACAGGAATTGTATAACCATAATCATAACCTTCCTAACTTTTAAAATCTAGAGCCAGCCTTGTTCCACAAAGGATTCAAGGCAGTTAATTAAAATGTGTCTAGTACTTTGCAGCATATAAATACTTTGAATTATAATGATAATATTAACATCCAACATATTTTTTTAAGATTTTATTTATTTGAAAGAGAGAGAGTGTGTGCAGGGGTAAGAGCCGAGGGAGAGGGATAAACATAATCCACGCTCAGAATGGAGCCCAGTGCGGGCTCCAGTCCCATGACCCTGAGGTCATGACCTGAGCTGTAACCAAGAGTCAGAGCTCAACTGACTGAGCCACCCAGGTGCCCCTAACATCCAACATTTATTGAGCTCTTACGAGCTAAGGTCTTTATATGGATTTAATTCTTGCCATATCCTTATAAGATGAAAGTACTCTTATTATGCCTTTCTCCTTTTCTGCTGAAAACTCAGTAATCTTGATACATGACGGGGTCTTTTTTTAGAAATCAACAAACTTTAGTTTCTGTGTTTTTATGTATATACATGTCAACTTGGGCTGTAATATGTCTCCAGAAATTACAATTTGAAGTTGAGCTTTTTAAAGGATTTTATTGGGAGGGAAAAAAAAAAGATTGTATTTTTTTTAAGTAATCTCTACATCCAGTGTGGGGCTCAGACTTAATCCCAAGATCAAGAGTCACATAGTCCACTGACTGAGCCAGCCAGGCACCCCTGAAGTTGGATTTTTAAAATTCATTTTTTTAATAGAAGTCTTCAAATTTGGATTGATAATGTGTTAGAGAGAAAAATCTTAATTTTCTTTTTCCTTCTCCTGTTCCCTCTCTCTCTGGTACTTTATTGGATTTTGATTTACACAAAGTATATCACCCAAATCGTAAGTGTACATCTCAAGGACTTTTTTCATGGGTAATTACTATCCAGATCAAGGAAGTATGCCCATTTTATAGGTGGGAACATTGAGGCACAAAGAAATTACATTTCTGCTAGAGCTATGATAGGAATGGATCCTAGGCTGTCTGACTCCAGAACCCAAACTGGGGCTTTTTGGAAATCCTTTATTGTCCACTACCTCTTACATGTCACTCTTATGCTCTACCTCCTTTATCTGCTAGAACCTGCTGTCACACCTTCTACTGAAACCTAAGTAAATTGACCTTATCAAATCTTTTAGTCACCGGGGTGCCTGGGTGGCTCAGTGGGTTAAAGCCTCTGCCTTCAGCTCGGGTCATGATCCCAGGGTCCTGGGATCGAACCCCACATCGGGCTCTCTACTCCGCAGAGAGCCTGCTTCCTCCTCTCTCTCCCTGCCTGCCTCTCTGATGACTTGTGATCTCTGTCTGTCAAATAAATAAATAAAATCTTTAAAAAAATAAAGTAAGGGGCGCCTGGGTGGCTCAGTGGGTTAAAGCCTCTGCCTTCGGCCCAGGTCATGATCCCAGGGTCCTGGGATCGAGACTCACATCTGGCTCTCTGCTCAGTGCAGAGCCTGCTTCTCTCTCTCTCTCTCTCTCTGCCTGCCTCTCTGCCTACTTGTGTTCTCTGTCAAATAA
>NC_081558.1:26615775-26630119 GCF_022355385.1 Mustela nigripes
CTCTCTGCCTGCCTCTCTGCCTACTTGTGTTCTCTGTCAAATAAATAAATAAAATATTTAAAAAAATAATAATAATAAAGTAAAATAAAATCTTTTAGTCACCAAAATCGCTTTCACGTCTGTTGAGGATGTTGAAATTGAAACTCCCAAAGCGGAGTGCCTGAATGGCTCAGTGGGTTAAAGTCTCTGCCTTCGGCTCAGGTCATGATCCCAGGATCCTGGGATTGAACCCTGAATTGGGCTCCCTGCTCAGCAGGGAGCCTGCTTCCCCCCGCCCCCCCCCCCCGCCAACCCTGCCTGCCTCTCTGCCTACTTGTGATCTCTGTTAAATAAATAAAATATTAAAAACAAAACAAAACCTCCCGAAGCATTTTCTTTTCTCCTTTCTCTAAGCTCTGTGTCTGAATTCATTTGGTCTTTTAGTTATAAAGTTTAAGAATCAGAGAAACGGCTCCTATAGAAGTTATTAGGAAGGTCAAATCTAACTGGCTTTTTTGAATGTATGTTTATTTCCTCAGAGTTGAGTTTCACACCTACGTTTTAATGGGAAATTTAAAATTAAGATTATTGGGGGGCAGCTGGGTGGCTCAGTCAGTTAAGCATCTGACTCTTGATTTCGGCTTAGATCATGATCTCAGGGTCTTGAGATTGAGCCCCGCATCTGGGTCTGCACTGAGTGTGGAGCCTTCTTAAGATTCTCTCCTTCTCCCCCCACCCCTCCTCCCCACTTATGCACTTGATTAATTAATTGATTAAAAATAAATTAAGATTGCATGTGGAAAGATAAGCTTTTTTACTTTGAAAGAGTTTTAAATTTATAGAAATGTTGCAAAGATAATACAGAGAGTCCCATAGACCCTTCACCCAGCTTCCCCCATTGTTAATGGCGCACCTTAGCCCAGTAAATTTGTCACAGCTAAGAGACCAACACTGGTACAGCACTATTAACTGAACTCTAGGCTCTGTTTGGATTTCATCCGTTTTTCCACTAATGTGCTTTTTCTGTTCCAGGCGCCAATCCAGGATACCACATGACATTTAATCTAGGATTATTTTTAAAGTGAAAGGAAATAGATCATGTAATCTGCACCATGGCATCACAAAAGCCACATGATGCTTGTGCTCGCTTTAAAGGAACTGCTGAATGTAGGAGGTTTATAAAGTGTGGGTTTCTACAGCACAGTATTGAAGTCACTGCTTGCGTTATGAAATGTATCTCGTCAGCTAAGTGAAACACCTAGACTTTTGCTCAGTATTGGAAGTGAAAATGAGTTTTGCCCTCCCATGCACATCAGCTCGTGTGAATTCTCTCGTGTCTTGTTCCAGGGAGATAGGAAACAATAGCCAGCCTTAAAGGTGTTTGGTCTCAATGAGCGCCTAATGCTGTCTGGAGAAAGAGTGGCTGTGCACAGGGAAGCTGCGGCACCATCATGGGGGACAGCTAACAGGGGTCTCTTCCTCCCTCTCATTTATGTATTAACCCCAAAAAAGATATTGCTAAGTGGCTCCAGGCCCAGGGAAGGAGGCGTTGGTCACTCCAGTCCTGTGTTCTCTTCCCATAATGTACTTTATCAGCTCTCCTCTTCGTGAAGGGGCTTGGGCAAGTTGTCTTCTAGACTGATCTTTTTCTCTTTCTTTTTTTAAAAAAGATCTTATTCATTTGAGAGAGAGAGTGAGAGAGAGCATGAGAGGGGAGAAGGTCAGAGGGAGAAGCAGACTTCCCGTGGAGCTGGGAGCCCGAAGCGGGATTTGATCTCGGGCCTCCGGGATCATGACCTGAGCCAAAGGCAGTCGCTTAACCAACTGAGCCACCCCGGCGCCCCTAAACTGATGCTTCTTAAATTCTATCATACACGTGCCTCTCCGGCAGCTTGTTCAAGTGCAGATTCAGATTCAAGAGACTTTGGAAGGGGTCTGGGATTCTGCATTTCCTACGGCTTCCACTGCTGCTGGTCCGTGGACCACAGTTTGAGTAACCAGTCCCTAAACCATCCTGAAGGAGTCTTTTTCTGTGTTTCTCAGAGTGGGATTTTGACTTTGAGCAAGGATGGCAATACCAATGAAAAAGAAATCTGGTGAAAAACACCTGAAATATGTTAGCCCTGGGCTGCTATTGTAAGTTTCCTATATAATAATAGGAGTTGGTAAGAAGGTAGCTACATTGCCAAGCTGTTTTGGTTTGAATCCCGCAGGCCTGCAGTACTCAACTGATAATCAGTTTGTGCAGCGGCTCAAAGAACTGCAGGACTCCGCCGCCATGGAGAAGATCCCCTTGATCCCATCCACCCCAGAAGAGATGAGTGAAATGCTCCAGCTCTGCTCCTATGTCCGCTTCAAGGTGCCCCAGCAGGTACCGTGCTCCAGCAGCAAGATGCCTGTCCTCTGCCAAAGGCTCGGGCGGCCAGCTGGCGCCCTTCCTCCAGCTGGAGGACCTTCCCTTTCGTAGTCCTCTATGTAGTCATTTGGTGGCCGTCTGTCCTGTGCCTGCGGCAGGTCAGGCATGGTGTTTGGGCACAGTGGTGAAGAAAGAATACCGAGCGGGGACCTGGGCAGACACAGGCCAGGGCAGGAGGCAGACGGCTAATGAGTAAACATATCCGTACACATGGTGATAAGTCCTGGGGAGGAGATGAAGATGGTATAGTGACTGAAAGCAGGGAGGCAGGGGAGAATTTGACAAGCCCCTCTGAGGAGCTACTGTGGGTGGAGGTGGGAAATACATAGTAAGTTCAAGGGAAGGAGGAGGCCAGGGGGTCTGGCTCTATCTAGAACGAGAGTAGGGGAGCAAGGGCTACAGTGGAGACTTGTTTCTTTTTCTTTTCTCTTCTTTGTTTTTTTTTTTTTTTTTTTTAGTTTCAGGACAGCTTTACACACCTAAGAATGCTAAGAATCCCAAAGAGCCTTTATTTGTAGGGGTTCTGACTATTGCTATTTACCGTATCAGAAAGTAAAACTCAGAAGAAGGTAAGACACAAGAGCATACAGGCCCTCATTCCATGAGCTACCAGCATCATGGCGCTGTCCCTTGACAGGTAGTCTCTGAGGAACAGTGCTTCTGAGAGCATGAAAGTGAAGCAGGCAAGTAACATGCAGCATTACAGAGGAACTAGCTTGAACTATAATCAATTTGTTCAGAATTCCTCATGAACCCCAGGAGCCTCTTGGAGAACCACTGGGCTAGATCACATAGCACCTTCCAGGTTTCGGGAAGGAGCCTGGAGTTCTCCTAAGAGGGACTGTGGGGGGCACAAACTGAAGCAGAGAACCAGTGGGGTGCTCCCGTGGCCTGGTGAGGACAGTGGTGTAGACGAGGGTGGGGGCAGTGGAGACTAGAGACCCGAGCTGCTCTGGGAGGGATGATAGGCAGGCCTTACTGGCAGATTGGCAGTGGGGGATGAGAGGCAGTGAGGACGCCCAGGTGACTTCGGTGCTTGAGTTGGATAAAGGCAGCAGTTTCTGAGTAGGGGAAGGAAAGAGGGAGGACAGGTGCTGGGGACAAGCTCAGGGCTCCAGTTTGGCCGTGGTCAGGTTGTCTGTGAGGCCTCCGGGTGCAGATGTCAAGCAGATGGTTGCATATGCAGACGCTGCTGAGGGACGTCTGGCCCGGAGCTGTGCGGTTAGAGCCATCAGCCAGGATGATGTGAAAGGTCACAGGCTGAATAAAGCCGGGAATCCAAGGAGGTGGTGTGGGAACCAAGAGACGAGAATGCGTGGCTAAATTTCATAACGGCAGCTAATCGCTTTCTAGTGTAGGAACTGGACTCTGCCTCGTGGTGGGGTGGAACCTCCTAGAAGTTGAGGGAGTTGGGCTCTATGCCGAAGGCCTGAACACGACTCAGTTAGTGGGTGTAGAAGCACCCAGAATCTGATTCTGTGGTACGTTCTAGCCCTGAAATCTTTTTAGGGAATCAGTGAGGTTGCACTGATTCCCTCCCAGCCATGCTCTCTGCCGAGAAGAGAGTGGCCAACCAGTGCTTTAGGAGATTCCATGTTTTAAGCTGTTGGGAATGTGAAAACACTGGGAGAAAGCAAGTGGCAGCTCTCGAAGTCTTCCCTCCTAGGAGACCAGGAGCACCCGAGCACTCTGTGTCATGTTACGTTTATCTGTTTACTTGCCTGTGTCTTCCACTCTGACCTCAGTCAGATCAAGGATTCTGTCCGCAGCCTTTTGCACACTGCTTGTATGAAATAGGTCCTCGGAACAAACTGGGGCGGAGGGGGGTGGTGGTCAGAGGGAGGGCGGATGCCCGGATGAGGCAGAGGTGGAGAATGGATGTGCCACGGAGCAGATGGACGCATGAATTGTTGCATGTACGTGCACAGGTGATTTCGGGATGCAGGAGAGATGAAGGGCTGAGTACTTGGTTGGATGGATGGGAGGATGCCTGGAGAGCGCAGGGGCGGAAGGTAGGTGGATTGGCGGATGCAGGATAGAGGGTGTATCAGTAGACGTGCATGTGTGATTCAGGGATAGAGGATGGCCGAATGGCTGGATGTCTGCATGAAGCAAGATGGAGGATGGTGGATGGGTAGGTACAAGGCAGGTGGGTGCATAGAGAGATACATGAACACGTGAGTCAGAGATGCAAGACGGGTGGCTGGGTGGGTAGAGCAGAAGTAGAGGATGCAAGATGGATATGTGTGTGGGTGCAGGATACAGAGTAGAGCAAACAGAATGGCTGATGCCAAGCGCAGTGTGTTGGACGACTTGCCATTGGTCTCACCTCCAGGATTTCACTTCCAGAATGGTCGCCTCCTAGTCATGCTCCAGAGGGTTGGTTCAGAGCAGTTCTGGCTGGATTTTTCCCCTTCAGTCAATGCACAGGACTCCTCAGCGTGCATGTGGGGAGCTCACACCATTCCCAGGTAGCTGAGAGGAGTGCCAGTGCTGAGGGGATCCTGCAGCAGGAGGAAGAGGAGGGCTGTGTTCCTTCTTCCCACAGCCAGTCTCTGGGTCAGGATCCTGGGTCCAGGAGATCACCCTGCCCACGCTGGTGCAACCTTCACCAGCCCTCCAAAAGGAAAGGAAAGATAACACTAAATAATAAACAAAGGACTGTGGAACCCATCCCAGAATTGTTTAAATAGTTAATCTCTATTGTTCAAGAGGCCCATCATCCCCAATAATTTGATTTTTTTTTAATAGACCTTGTTCTGCATGTGGATGTTCCTAAACAGTTCCTTGATATTATTTCCAACCTTCATTGTATCTTAGGCTAAGCAGAGAATATCTCAAGATAAAGCGGCTGTGAGCCCAGGTCAGATTTTTTACATGCTTTGGCTTCCCAGTATTACCCGGGTTCCTGCCTAATTACAAAGGAGAACCATCAGATGACCCTCACTTCCAATTACAGTGTTTACTCCGTGGTGGAAATTTGGAACCGTGGGCCCTAAAACCTTGACAGTGCCTTACGTTGCCGGACTTCATTTCCTTCACTGTCCCGGAGCCACGGGGGGCTTGAGGAAACACTATCTCTTGCCTTCTAACCATGGCTCCCTTCTCCGTAGATCCTGCAAGGCCTTGTTGATGTCCGTATTCCTCATAACAACTTCTACCGAAAGCGTAAGTAGCTGTGTTTAAGCTTGGCATTTGTGACCAGTGAAGCTTTATGGGCAGCTGGCTTCTATATTTTACATTCCTGAGACCTTGACCATTGTCTGGGGCTGTCCCCAAACTCAGTAGAGTCCAGATGCCTGCTGGCACAGCCCAGCGTGTACTCACTTTGTTTTCCTTTTCTGCAAAGTGTTTTTGGAAATCGTCAGTGAGAAGTCGAGATACTCCCTCCATCAGAACATGGACAAGATCAAGGTTCCAACACAGATCATTTGGGGGAAACAAGACCAGGTATGTAGCGAGTGTGTCCCTGGGGCACATGTCCCTGTAGCGTGTAGCGAGTGTGTCCCTGTGCCAGCTACACTGGCCTCTGAGAAAAAGCAAGAGGTGATTTATCAAGGGAGCCTCACTGGCTGGTTTCTGATACCAGGAGGACATAAAACACACCTGGGGCAGATGCTGGTGATTATAGAGGGCAGCATTCTCTTGAGCTGAGAGCAGTGGTGTTGATCTTTTAAAATGAAAGGAAATCAGGGTTTCTGGGTGGCTCAGTCGTTAAGCTGCTGTCTTCGGCTCAGGGCATAGTCCCAGGGTCCTGGGATCAAGTTCTGTATCAGGCTCCTTGTTTGGCAGGGAACCTGCTTCTCCCTCTCCCTCTGCCCTCCCCCCACCATGCTTGCTTTCTCTCTCTCTCTCTCTCTAATAAATAAATAAAAATCTTAAGGGCACTTGGGTGGCTCAGTCAGTTAGGCATCTGCCCTCGGCTCACATCATGATCTTGGAGTCCCGGAATCGAGTCCTGCATCAGGCTCCACGCTCAGCAGAGTCTGCTTCCTCCCTCCAACCCTTCCCCCTCTCATGCTCTTTCTCTCTCTCACTCTGTCTCTCACGAATAAATAAATAAAACCTTTTTAAAGTTTTTAAAATCTTAAAAAAATAAAGTAAATAAAATGAATGGCAATCTTAAATAATTTTTACAAACTACTTTAATCAAAGCCATGTAGTCTCAGAGTACAAAAAACTTTACAGAGGGACTCCTGGGGGTGCTCAGTCAGTTAAGCGTCAGCCTTCAGCTTAGGTCATGATCCCAGGGCCCTGGGATCCAGCCCCATCTTGGGGCTCCCTGCTCAGCAGGGAGCCGGCTTCTCTGCCCCTCCCCCTGCTCATGCTTGCTTTATCTGTTTCTCTCTTGCTCTCAAATAAAATCATTAAAAAAAAAAAACAACTTTAAAGAGTACAAAAAGGTGGGGCGCCTGGGTGGCTCAGTGGGTTGGGCCGCTGCCTTTGGCTGAGGTCGTGATCTCAGGGTCCTGGGATCGAGTCCCGCATTGGGCTCTGTGCTCAGCAGGGAGCCTGCTTTCTCCTCTCTCTCTCTCTCTCTCTGCCTGCCTCTCTGCCTGCTTATGATCTCTCTCTGTCGAATAAATTAATAAAATCTTAAAAAAAAAAAAAAGAGTACAAAAAGGTTTGTAATGAAAATTTGATCCCTTTTCCATCCTAGATCCCAGTTCCTTGAGGAAGCTCTTGCTGTCTTGTGAACATTTCTTCCATTTTTCTAAGGCAGGGATTGACGTGTTTTCTGTGAAGGGCAAGATAGCAAATATTTTTTACTTTATGGGTCCTACTATTTCTGTTGCAACTCCCAAGCTCTGCTGTTGTGCAAAAGTAGCCACGGACAATACACAAACAAGTGGCAACGCAGAGTGCCAGCAAACCTTCATTCCCGCCAACCGACAGTGGGCCATTGTCCACTCACTGCTGTGCTGAGCATACATGTTTCTGCAGAGATCCGTTGTATCTGTAAAGTTTTCAGACATGCATAGTGACACTGTTCACATTACTTCACATAGGTGTGAACTGATGTATCTTCGAAATAATTTCATACCAGCCCACACAGATTTACTCATTCTATTTATTTATTTATTTATTTATTTATTTATTTATTTAAAGATTTTATTTATTTGACAGAGAATGAGAGATCACAAGTAGGCAGAGAGGCAGGCAGAGAGAGAGGGGAGGAAGCAGACTCCCTGCAGAGCAGAGAGCCCGATGCGGAGCTCAATCCCAGGACCCTGGGATCATGACCTGAGCCAAAGGCAGAGGCTTTAACCCACTGAGCCACCCAGGTGCCCCCATTCTGTTTTTTTTTTTAATTTTTTTTTATTTTACTGACTTTTGTTAATATGTTTGGGTAAGTTTTTATATTCCTACACAAAAATGACATAACCAGTGGTTAAATCCTTTTTTTAAAGATTTTTAAAATTTTTTTCTTTTTTTCTTTTTTTTTTTTTAATTAGGCAAAGAGGGGAAGGGGCAGAGGGAGAGGGGGAGAGGGAATCTTCAGCAGGCTCCTCACCCAGCACAGAGCCTGATGTGGGGCTCACTCACAATCCTGAGATCATGACAGGAGCCGAAATCAAGAATCAGGTGCTAAACTGACTGAGCCACCCAGGTGCCCCAAGATTTTTTAAAATTTTAATTCCAGTTAGTTAACATTCGGTGTTATAAGAGCTCCAGGTGAACAATATAGTGACTCATCACTTCCATACCACAGTGCTCACATAAGAGTGCTCATCACAAGGGTCCTCCTTAATCCCCATCCCCAATTTTACCCCTCCCCCCACTTCCCCTCTGGTAACCATCAGTTCGTTTTCTACAGTTTAGAGTCTGTTTTTTGATTGTTTCTCTTTTATCCTTTGTTCATTTGTTTTATTTCTTAAATTCCACATATGAGTGAAATCATATGGTATCTGTCTTTTTTGACTGACTTTCTTCGCTTAGTATAATACTCTCTATCTAGCTCCATTCACATCATTGCAAAAGGCAAGATTTCATTCTTTCTTATGGCTGAGCAATATTGTATGTATCTACTACATCTTCTTTATCCATTCATCAATCAGTGGACACTTGGGCTGTTTCCACATCTTGGCTACTGTAAATAATGCTGCTGTAAACATATGGGTGCATGTATCCCTTAGAATTAGTGTTTGTTTTTTGTTTGTTTGTTTTTTAAATTTATTTATTTGACAGAGAAAGGCCACAAGTAGGCAGAGAGGCAGGCAGAGAAGGGGGGGAAGCAGGCTCCCCACTGAGCAGAGAGCCCGACATGGGGCTCGATCCCAGGACCCTGAGATCATGACCTGAGCTGAAGGCAGAGGCTTTCACCCACTGAGCCACCCAGGTGCCCCATCCCACTTTTAATATTTTATTTTAATATTTTATTTTGAAATAATTTAAAATCTATAGAAAAATAAGATGAGCACAGAGTATTCTTATATATACTTTCCCTAAATCAATCCATTTTAACTGCTTTATTGAGGTATGTATCATCTACCTACCATCAAATTCACCTAGCTGGGCACCCTGCCACAACCCAGTTGTAGAGCATTTCTGCCGCTCCCCAAAGTTCCCTCCTGCCCATTTCCAGTAAATCCCAGCCCCACACAACCACAGATCTGTCTTCTATTTCTACAGTTTCACCTTTTTTTGAACTTTCACAGAAATGCTTTCGTGTTATATAGGTCGTCGTTGGTATCTGGCTCTCTTCGCATGGGTGTTGTGTTCTTGAGGTTCTTTTGTGGAGCTGCCTGTCTCAGTAGTTTGTTTCCTCTATGGCTGAGTGTCATTCCATGGGATATGTCTACCGTGTTTTATTTATTACCAATTTTTAAACAGTTGCTCCATTGGCTTTATTAAACATTCTCATCTATCTATCTATCTGTCTATATTCGGGACCATTTGAAATAGGTTGCTTACATTGGGCCCTTTACCTCCAATACTTCAGGGTGTATTTACTGAGAGTAAAAATATTCTGTCACATAACCACAGTGTTTTGTTACATTCAGGACGTTTAATGCTGGTGCAATGTTTTTGTCTAATCTACTGCCCATATTCCAAATTCATGGGTGGGGCGCCTGCATGGCTCAGTCAGTTAAGCGTCTGCCTTTGGCTTAGGTCATGATCCCCCAAGGTCCTGGGATCGAGTCCTGCATCAGGCTCCTTGCTCAGCAGGATACCTGCTTCTCCCTCTGCCTCTGCCTGCCGCTCCCCCTACTTGTGTTCTCTCTCTCTCTCTGACAAATAAATAAATAAAATCTTTTTTAAAGAAAATGAAATAATACCTCTGTGAACTTCAGCATAGATGTGTGGTTGTGGAGTGTGAGACCATACCTGAAAGGTGAGTTCTCCAGTGTGGACTCCCTGGGTCAAAGAGTGGGTGCATTTTATTTTATTTTATTTTAGATTTAATTTATTCATTTGTCAGAGAGAGAGCAAGAGAGCACAAGCAAGGGGAGCAGAAGGCAGAGGAAGAAGCAGGCTCCCTGCTGAGCAGGAATCCCATTGCAGGATTTGATCCCAGGACCCAGAGATCATGACCTGAGCTGAAGGCAGATGCTTAACCAACTGAGTCACCCAGGCATCCTGAGCAGGTGCATTTTAAAATTGTAATAGGTTTTGGGGACATCTGGCTGGCCCAGTTGGTAGAGCATACAACTCTTGATCTCGGGGTCATGAGTTCAAGCCCTATGTTGAGTATAGAGCTCACTTAAAAAAATTTTTTTTCTTTAAATAATAAAATCTTAGATTTTTATTAGATAACTCTGTCTTATTTTGCTGGAACAGTCATAGCAAAGTACCACAAACTGGGTGGCCTAAACAACAGATATTGATCATCTTAGAGTTTTAGAGGTTAGAAGTCCAAGATCAAGTTGTCCGCAGTTTGGTTCCTCCTGGGGGCTGTCAGAGAATCTGTACCATGCCTCTTCCCAGCTTCTGGCAGTTTGCTGACAGTCTTCACGTTCCTTGGCTAATAGATGTGTCATGCTGCCGTCTGCCTCCATCTCCACGCAGCGTTCTCCCTGTGCGTGTGTGCCTCTGTGTTCAGATTTTCTTTCCTATGTTTAAATTTTTCTAAGGCTGGCAGTCATATCGGGTGAGAGGCCCACCTGCACCAGTATGACCTCATCTTAACTAATTACATTTGCAACAACTTTATTTCTAAATAAAGTCACCTTTGTATTGGAGGTTCAAACTTCAAAATGCGAATTTTAGAGGGGGGAAGACAAGCAATGAAAGACCCTCCAAAGAGAGACTGGTTTAGGGACGCCTGGGTGGCTCAGTTGGTTAAGCAGCTGCCTTCGGCTCAGGTCATGATCCCAGCGTCCTGGGATCGAGTCCCACATCGGGCTCCTTGCTCCACTGGGAGCCGGCTTCTCCCTCTGACTCTGCCTTCCACTCTGTATGCCTGTGCTCGCTCTCACTCGCTCTCTCTCTGACAAATAAATAAATAAAATCTTTAAAAAAAAAAAAAAAAAAAAGAGAGACTGGTTTATACCCCAGAAGTTCCTTTTTTGCTTGCAGCCGTTCTTTAGAAATCATATCTTACTCAGAGTTGTTGTTATTGTCGTTTTTCTTCTTCTTTTTAAGATTTTATTTATTTATTTGAGAGAGAGAGGGAGAACACAGAAGGAGAGGGAGAAGCAGATTCCCTGGTAAGCAGGGAGTCTGATGTGGGGCTCGATCCCAGAACCCTGGGATCGTGACCTGAGCCAAAGGCAGACACTTAACTGATGAGCCACCCAGGCACCCCAAAGTTCTTCTAAAGTTTAAAGCAAGAAGAGGGGCACCTGGGTGGCTCAGTCGGTTAAGCATCTGCCTTCAGCTCAGGCCATGATCCCAGGGTCCTGGGATGGAGCCCTGCATCACATCAGGCTCCCTGGTCAGTGAAGAGTCCGCTTCTCCCTCTCCATTTGCCATTTGCCTCCTCCCTCCGCTCATGCTGTCTCTCTCTCTTTCAAATAAATATATATATATTTTTTAAAGGTAAGAAGAGGCAATGAGAAATGGAGCCTTTATAAGGCCCATAATGATCCGTGGGGAGAAGCAGCCAGCACTGTGTCCCCAGGATGCCTAGGGAGGGACGGGTGACGGAGTCAGTGTACAGCTCTCCCAAACCAGCCAGGTACAGCCGAGGATGTAGGGTGCAGTGATGTGGACGTGGTGAGGAGGGAGGACTCTTTGCTCCCTTCTGCAGCAGCCAAGGGACTAAAAGGAGCTTTGTGTGCACCTGAGTAGAGAAGACACGGAGTAGGCCAGCAGGGGGTTATTCAGTCAGAAATCAAGTTAGAACAATGAAGGCCTTTCTTCAGTCTAAAAATCCCAAAGGTGATTTGGGGCTCGCAGGGACCAACACAGAGAGGCAAGGACTCATTGCCCTGCCCTGCAGAGACAATGCAGAAGCAAGATCTCTGGGCTTAGACTCTGAAAACTCTGGGTTCCAGCCCTGCCTTTGCCCTGTATCAGCCCATGACCTTGAGCAAACCACTCAGCTGCTCCAGATCCTGGGTTTCTCTTCTACTACTGAGGTGATATGAGGCTCACATGAAGCAACACACATGAGAGAGATCTTTCTCCAGTGATAAGAAAATACACATTACTGGGGCGCCTGGGTGGCTCAGTGGGTTAAGCCTCTGCCTTCGGCTCAGGTCATGATCTCAGGGTCCTGGGATCGAGCTCCACATCGGGCTCTCTGCTCCGTGGGGAGCCTGCTTCCTCTCTCTCTCTCTCTGCCTACTTTGATCTCTCTGTCAAATAAATAAATAAAATCTGTTTAAAAAATAAAAAGAAAATACATTACTTATTATTCATGTCCTTTGCCTCTGAGAGTAGGCCTCTGCCTGTGGTCCAGAATTTTTTGAGGACTCTGAAGTCCATTTTGTTCTGAAAAAAGAGCCTAACATTCCATGGACCTACTATAAATATGACCAGATCTTCTCTGTGTTCTGTGGACCATCCCCAGTGCAAAATCCAAATAGCAAAGCCTTTAGGGGCTCTTTATTTTATGCCCTTTTGCTTCCCAAGCATCTGGCTCTTTTCCTGTTCTGTTGTCAGCATTTGGGGTCACCAACCCATGCCCGCCAGGCTGAATTCAGCCTCCCTCTTCTTTGGACCCCAATAGGTCGGCCCCTGTGCTGTACAGCTGCAGGAGAGCTGTGTGCATTGTTGTCTATGTGAATCATGCCCACTGGTTTTGGGCAGTAGACAGCCTGCATAACTGAACCTGGCAGTCCTCCTTCCTAAGAGGATTTCTGCACAGCAGTTCAAGTATTCCCCCTCTGTGTTCAGTCCACCAGAGGACTTGTGGGAGGGCCTTGTGAAGATATACAAGGTCTGTTACTCTTTATGTCCCTTCATCCTGCCACCACAGTGCGTGGGATGCAGGAGACCCAGAGTATACCGTGAGTGAGTGAGCCAGCAAGTAAGGAAGTAAATAAACAACCTAGCAAAGGAACAGAGCCACCAGCTGACGGCCTATACATTTAAGTCAGCTAACAGATTTATACTGAGCACCTGGTATGTGCCTGGCACTGTGTTAGGCCCTGGGGTTACAGCTGACACCAAGACAGGATCCCTGAGCTCCAGCAACTCCTGATGTACCTGCCATTATAATGCCTGGCAGAATGAAACTAGCGTGAGGTAGGTCATATGAGTTCAGGGTCGGATCCTGTATTTATATTTTGTTCATGGCGGGTCTTTTTGCATTAATGTCTGTTTTCTTAAATACTGCATTAAAATAATCTTCATCTTAATTACCGAGTTTTTTGGCGGCTGCTTAAATTGTGTGCCCAAGGCAAGTGCCTCACTTCCCCCACCCTAGTCTTGGCCCTGGCCTGAAGTGGGATGGAGGAAAATTGTTTTGACTATCTTCATGAGCGTCTTGCGCAAGAAAGAGCTGATGTGGTTCCCATAGACGTGTGTACCGGTTGAGTGTCCATATAGCTATTTCCTGTATGTCTGAGTGACCATGGGGAGTCCTGGATTTGACCAGCCTGACAGTGTCAAAGCGAGAGGCTCATGTGGGCAGCTATAAGTTCCGACCTCTCTGTAGGATAGACCTTCAGTTGGGAGTTTCTACTTTTTCATGCCTTGACCCATTGATGCCACCTGCATTTCCTCTAGGGATCTTTCTGTCTCTCTTGTCTTTTTTTAAGATTTTATTTATTTATTTGACTGACAGACAGTGAGAGGGGGAACACAACCAAAGGGAGTGGGAGAGGGAGAAGCAGGCCTCCCCGCTGAACAGGGAGCCCAATGAAGGACTTGATCCCAGTACCCTGAGATCATGACCCGAGCCGAAGGCAGATGTTTAATGACTGAGCCACCCAGGCGCCCCTCCTCTGGAGATTTTTCTACAGACGCTGGGCTTTATTTCTGCGCAGTTGCCACAGCAGACTTCGCTCTGAGTGCAGGCCCCGGGGGAGGTGCCCCTCTCACTAAGCTCCCCATCAGCTGCTTCTGTTTGTGGCCCGGGGCTGCTTTGCTATGCTCCGTGCTCAGTGCCTTGGCAGAGACATGGTGTCCCTTTCCTCACCCCCCACTTCCTGGGTGGAAAATCTTGGTTTTCATGATCCAGGCTGACCAGAATGGAGCTTAAACACAGACAGCACTTGAGTTTGTTGGGGGGTCTTGCTTTTGCGTTGAGGATGAGGGGAGGGGTTCTCTTGTGCTGGATGAGTTGAAGGTGAACGCAGTGGCAAACGGGGAACAGATGCAAATCTGATGCTTCAGGAGGGTGTTGGGGAGAAAACCCGGTTGGGTGTCAACAGCAAGGTAACCCAGATGACAGTGAAATTAGTGCATTGTTAGGAAAGGGTCAGCCTGGAGAGTGGTTCCTGTCATATCAGAAGAGCATTCCCCCTTGGGGCACCTGGGTGGCTCAGTGGGTTAAGCCTCTGCTTTCGGCTCAGGTCATGATCCCAGGGTCCTGGGATGGAGCCCCACATCGGGCTC
>NC_081558.1:26630219-26635345 GCF_022355385.1 Mustela nigripes
TCTGTGGGTTAAGCCTCTGCTTTCGGCTCAGGTCATGATCCCAGGGTCCTGGGATGGAGCCCCACATCGGGCTCTCTGCTCAGCAGGGAGCCTGCTTCCCTTCCTCTCTCTGCCTGCCTCTCTGCCTACTTGTGATCTCTCTCTGTCAAATAAATAAATAAAATTTAAAAAAAAAAAGCATTCCCCGTTATTCACAGACTGCCTGTGGTCACGCAGCTCAGGGGACCCCAAAAGACCCTCGAAGAGACACTGCCTCCTCCCCCAGCTTGGGATAATTAGCATTCCCCTCCTGTGTCTTCTCCGTGTGCCCTTCCCAGAGCTGCCTTCTCTAGTCCGGCCTGATCATGTCTGTCCCTAAGACAGCCTCGTGGCTCCCCACTGCCCTCAGATGGAGGCCTGACCCCTTATCTCTCGACCACACCCTCCCCGCCCCCCACATGCTATGTCTCAGCTCAGCTAACTGCCATCCCCTGCGCTTGCCTGACCTGCCCCCCCTCCTGCACGATCCTCCCCTGCCCCCCGCACCCACCCCATGCACCCTTAGCTCCGGGATGCTCCCCACTTAGAGCCCTCATCTACTGACCAGTCCTGCTCCCCTGTCAGACCGAAAAACTTCCTCCGAGGCAGGGACTGTGTGTTTCCACTTCAATAATGCTGGCAGCCACACAAGTCCAGGTGCCAGATTGCAGAATGAGGCATGCAGTCATTTCTGTCAGTGAGTCACGTGCCCCGACTTGACTCGATCCTAAATGTCTCCCCTGCCAGGCCTCGGCGGCTGTCCAGTCCCCCGAATGCATGCAGGCATCTGAGGCTTTTCTACCTAGTGTCCTGTCTTGTCCTGCAGGTGCTCGACGTGTCTGGGGCCGACATGTTGGCCAAGTCGATCGCCAACTGCCAGGTAGAACTTCTGGAAAACTGTGGGCACTCAGTGGTGATGGAGAGACCCAGGAAGACAGCCAAGCTCATTGTCGACTTCTTAGCTTCCGTGCACAGCACAGGCAACAACAAGAAGCTGGACTGAGTCCCCGCCCACAGCCTGCACTCGCACACAGCATCTGCCCCCATCTCCAGAATCGGACGCAGCCAGCATTTCTCAGGGATCCTGCCCCAAACGCGGTCGGAGCGCCAGCGTCCCTGAGGAGGCCAGTCCCCTGTCCCTGGTCTCAACGGATCCACAGAGCTTCGGGGACCATAGGGAAATCTCCAAGATATTTTTCACCATATAGAAACTCCCATGGGACAGAATTAAGAAAACCTAGCCATGAAATCTACCCAGAAGTCTTCATGTTGCAAAGCGGCTGCCTTGGGACCATAATCACTGAGGCCATCTTCTGTAAAACAACCTTCACAGACTGAGACTCGAGGATTTCCTGCTGCTTCGACGTTCTCCCCTGCATGGTCAGTGGCTGTCTTAGGAGCATTAGTCTCCCATCTGCTGAGCCCTTCTTGTTCATGTCTAGTTTAAGTTCTTTGTAGAGGCCCCTATGTGAGTGCAAGTCCATCAGGTGCAAGACCAGGGAGCAAGATGCAAGCTCTCCCGTGATACAAGCACGGAGGAGGGGTGCGGTCCCACGCCTGCCGGCCCTCCCAGCTGCCAGAGCAGTGGAGAACACAGGTCGAGGGGTGGATGGGCCCCTGCGTGTCAGCCCTGTCATGAGGGACCCTGGAATGGCTGCAGTACGACGACCAGGGTGGGTTTCCTGGGAATCATTGATTATTTTTAAAAAGTAGGACTAATGAAGCAATAATGTTCTGTCATCAGACTCGGATTCCATACACAAGCACCTCGTGGGCCTCTTTTCTATCTTGCTGTGCTACTGAAGACCCTTGGGTGTAAAATACTAGTTTGTTAATGAATTCTGTGAATTCTGTGAACAGTCATGTGATTGAAAATAAGTCTCAACAGCTGTAAAAATGACCACAATGACACGAAATAAGTTTAATAAATCTAGATCAGCAACATGCAGATGGTTTCTGTCACTAAGTTCCTATTTAAGTACAACGTTGGCCGATTTCCTGTTAACTTTAAGAAGTGTTTTCTCAAGTAAGGCCTCTTCGAAGGCACTGGAAGACCTTATTTGGATGAGTTATTAGTTTTCTTCTAAGAACTCGTGTTTCTCATTTTTATTCAGCTGAAACCATATATCAGAAACAGAAGGCAAGAGTCATCAGACTGTTCCTTTTGGCCCTTGTCTGTTGTACTGAGGAGCCCTTAAAATTCCCAGAGCTTTAGGGCACCTGTGTGGTCAGTCAGTTAAGTGTCTGACTCTTGATCTCAGCTCAGGCCTTGATCTTGGGGTCGTGAGTTTGAGCCCTGCACTGACCTTCCCGCTGGGCTTGGAGCCTTTTTTTTTTTTTTAAAGGGGGCGCCTGGGTGGCTCAATGGGTTAAGCCTCTGCCGTCGGCTCAGGTCATGATCTCAGGGTCCTGGGATTGAGCCCCGCATCAGGCTCTCTGCTCATTGGGGAGCCTGCTCCCCTCTCCTTCCTGTCTCTCTGCCTACTTGTGATCTCTGTCAAATAAATAAATAAAATCTTAAAAAAAAAAAAAAATCCTCAGAGCTTGAGCCCTCCAAATCTCTTTACAGAGACTCTGCAGCCAAGGAGTTCCAGAAATAAAGTGAGATAAACTTTAAATTAAAAACTGCAGTTATAGTTTAAGTATAGTTTAAGTTTATATTATAATTTATCAGAGAAGAGTGGAACACAGATCTTAGAAACAAGAAGATACAAAAATGTGATGTCTCAGATGGGTGGGCTGCAGCTAACACAGTGTTGGGAGACAATGTTAGAGGCCTCGGTACACGTATTAGCAAAGAAGAGGAGCGCCTGGCTGGCTCAGCTGGTGGAGTGTATGACTCTTGATCTTGGGGTTGTGAGTTCGAGCCCCATGTTAGATGTAGAGATTTCTTAAAAATAAAATCTTTTTTTTTTTTTTTTTTAAGATTCTATTTACTAGAAAAAGAGAGCACAAGCAAGGGGAGCAAGAGAGGGAGAAGCAGACTCCACACTGAGCAGGGAGCCTGACGTGGGGCTTGATCCCAGGACCCCAGGATTGTGACCTGAGCCAAAAGCAGATGCTTAACCAACAGACCCACCGAGGTGCCCCTTAGAAATATAATCTTAAAAATGAAAAACCAGGGGCGCCTGGGTAGCTCAGTGGGTTAAAGCCTCTGCCTTCAGCTCAGGTCATAGGACTGGGGTCCTGGGATTGAGCCCCGCATTGGGCTCTCTGCTCAGCAGGGAGCCTGCTTCTCCCTCTCTCTCTGCCTGCCTTTCTGCCTACTTGTGATCTCTATCTGTCAAATTAATTAATTAATTAATTTTTTAAAAAACCGTAGGGGTGCCTGGGTGGCTCAGTGGGTTGAGCCTCTGCCTTCGGCTCGGGTCATGGTCTCGGGGTCCTGGGATCGAGCCCCGTGGGGCTCTCTGCTCAGGTGGGAGCCTGCTTCCTCCTCTCTCTCTTCCTTCCTCTCCTGCCTCTCTGCCTACTTGTGATCTCTCTGTCAAATAAATAAATAAAATAAAATAAAATTTTTTAAAAAATGAAAAACCATAAATCAAAAATAAACCTTGAAAAAAACGGAAGGAAATAATACAGGTGAGAGAAAAACCAATGGCATGGACGGAAGAGTGGATATTAGACACACTGCTTGTTCCAGTCTTTTATGTTCATCAAGAACTCTGAGGACAGGCGCCAGTCTGGGTGGGTTTGGGTGAGGAGGGACGGTGTCCAGGGTGGCTGAAGAGGTCTCCAGCCTGGGGTCAGTCCTGCAAATCGGAAAGCACACGTGCTGCAGGAATCATCATGCCCTGGGTGAGCGGCCAGTAGAGAAGCTACAGTTGCTGCAGCATCGTCCACACACTGGAATCATCCAGGCAGGGGAGTGGGCTGCCCGTCTCACCAGGAGGACAGCTGGCTGGGTCTGCAGCGGCAGGAGGCAGCTCCCGCCTCCTCGGCTGTCATGGAACGCGTCAGCTGGAGGTCACAAGAAGAGCATTATCAAAGTCCTTTGGACAGACCTTGGGTTGCCTTGGGCCCGCACCTCTGGCCCCACTGTGTTAGGGAGACTTGAAAACAGACACGCACAGCTCCCTCTTAGCACCCCACTTTTTGCTCTTGTGATGATAGCGAGCTTGCTGGCGGTCCCACCTGGCGCCACCTGGCGGTCCCCCAAGCCACAGCCCACTGGGTCCTGTGGTCGTCGCCTTTAATGGCATTCTTGGAAAGAAGAAAAGGGTCATTCAGAACAGCCTTGCCTGAAAGACTGCCAGAAGTTTCTGAAGTGACAGTGGAAAGCCCCGAGACACAAGGGAACTGGCTCTCCCACTTCCTGGAGTGGGGCCTTCAGGGCTGCCGAGAATGCACTCTGCTGGGCACGTACTGAGGGCGCTGAGGGACAGGCCGTGGGTGGCTCTCAATTCGCCATTAGTCTGGGCTTCCTGTCCAGCACAGATGCAGCCCCAGGAGGGACCGGTGCCAGGAATGCAAGTCTGATGTGCTGCCCATGTGTGTGAGTCTGCCTTCCATGTGAGGCCCCGTGAGTACTTCCCAGCCCAGGGAACGGTCCTTGCTGCCTTTTCCAAAGGAAGTTCTCAGACGGTATTGGGAGACTAGAAGGTGGATCAGGCCAGCTGATGCTCTTCAAGTACGTTCCCTGCATCACCTTATGAAGTTCTCGCACCCCTGAAAGGTACATACAACCTGCGCCTGTTTTATTTTTATTGCTTTAAGTTGTGCCCATTTTCAGCCCAAAAACTGAGGCAGGGAGAGGTGAAGTATCTTGCCCAAAGTCACACAAATAACAGGTAGAGAGAGCCGCCTGGCTCTCTGACTCGGGGTGGAATGTGCAGCTCTTGATCGCGGGTTGTAGGTTCGAGCCCCTCATTGAGTGTAGAAATGACTTAAAAAAATAAAATCTTTTTTTTAAAGATTAAAGAAAAAGGAGAGAGATCGAGACAGTTTATGATTGAAGGTGACTTGCAAAAACGATGTTTTCGGGCGCCTGGGTGGCTCAGTGGGTTGAGCCACTGCCTTCGGCTCAGGTCATGATCTCAGGGTCCTGGGATCGAGTCCCGCATCGGGCTCTCTGCTCGGCAGGGAGCCTGCTTCCCTCTCTCTCTCTA
>NC_081558.1:26635445-26649771 GCF_022355385.1 Mustela nigripes
TCAGGGTCCTGGGATCGAGTCCCGCATCGGGCTCTCTGCTCGGCAGGGAGCCTGCTTCCCTCTCTCTCTCTCTCTCTGCCTGCCTCTCCATCTACTTGTGATTTCTCTCTGTCAAATACATAAATAAAATCTTTAAAAAAAAAAAAAAAACACACGATGTTTTCGCCGGTCCTGGCAGGAGCTCTCTCCAACTTCCGGTGGAGGCTGTGGCCCTTGTTGGCTCACCTGAACCAGCCAGCGTGGGGCATCTCTGGCCACGATCACTGAGGCCACACCTCAGGCCCCTGCTGAAGAAGGCGACCTAGTTGTTCACTCAGCAGTTAAGGCTATCCCAGTGCTGAGCCTCTGCTAGGTAGGAAACAATCTTACCTATATTCAGGCATCTGAGGGGGCCTCAAGGGACAGCCTGAGCATCTCCCAGTGTCTTCAATAATTAGGACACGTGTCATGTCCACCCTGGAAGGGCTCGTTCACCTTGTTGATAACCCTCATCCCCTCTGCCACACTCTGGAAATGATCATCAGTGTTGTTTGCCCAAAGGAGTTTTCTGGAGGGGAGGTCTCCTCTGTGACTTGCCCCTCGGGGGTCAGGCTTGGCAAATGGTCAGTTGATTTGGCTCTGCTCCTAGCTGCCATTCCAGAAGTGGCCCGAGACTCTGCCTGGGATCAAGTTCAGTCTCCCTTTGAAGGGGGTCAATTCCCTAGACTTGATACCAGCCAGGGCTTTCCCACTGCCTTCAGAAAAATTTTAGGTTTTAATTAAATATAAATGCTAGCTTTGGGTCCCCCATTTACTTCCCAAACCCTGGATATATTGATCTCAGGACAATTATTAGTTGATTAGTGAAACACACATTGTTCTAAAATGATGGATGCGAATTTTAATATCCACACGTACCAACCTTCTGCTTTAGGGACTTCCTGTCTTAGATCGAGAAATCTTTTATTAAAAGTGACAGTTCACTGGGTCTGTTCCAAAAATGTTAGCTGAAATACTCTTTGGCCAGGTTTGGGCGGTTTTTGTTTTTTTTTTAACTCTTAGTCTGTCTCTGTCTCAACTCCTCTCCTTCCTCACCCCATCTGTTTCACCACTTGATCTGTCTCCCATCCATCTGTCTGGCTCTTACCCATGCTCACAGGCACACAGAGACATACTCTCCCCTGACAGGTGGGAGCCCGGCTCTTCTGATCCTTCGTCTTGTAGGTCTTCAACACCACTCCTTTAACCATATAGACTGGGCTTTCTCACCAGACGCTTCTCTCCCCCCAACAAAGTAGGATGATGTTCACACACAAACCCCATCCCTGAAAGGAGGCAAAAAAGTAGAGAGGGGGTGGGCGTGGTCACAGATGGGGCAGTGGAGATGTCTTCACATTACCTGCTGAGTCCAGGCCAGCTTCCCTGGGGCTCTGGACTGGAAGTCACCAGTAAGCGGGTTTGCGGTCACCTGCGAGTGCCTATGATGGGATGAGGGTCTTGCATGACCATCATTAACCTAGTCAGGGAGAGGATGTCAGATAGCTCCTTGCAGCAACAGGAAGTCTTCTCCCTTGGCTCCTAGAGGAACCTTTCCTTCATGCCACGTTGGATTTTTGGTCTCTCTATCCTCCAGGCAATGACTAGGAACCTTAGGACACACCTAAGAGGTGTCCAAGCTCCAATAAGAGATGGGAAGAGAAGGAAGGATTCTTAGGGGCAAGAAAGGGCCAACTATTGACATGGGATAGGTTCACAATCCCTTACCAAACCTCCAAGAGCCAGAAGTGCTTCTGAATTCAGAAGGTTTCCCATTTTAGAAAGGTGTTAGGGTGTGTACATCCCAGATTATGTAACATCCCCAGCAGGGTCTGGGACTGCCTGACATGACCAAATGCATTGACATTTCTGCTGTGTGATGTAGGAATATCCACGGCAAATGGGACAAAAGCTATAAAAAGCTTCATCTGTGTTCAGATTAAACACTGCCTGCCGCATGAAGATTTGGTTTTCACGTTTCTCTTGGATTACGGCAGGCCTCCACTCCCTGTTTCCTCTCTCCTGCCTTGGGGTTGGGTGGTGAGGGGGTAGGAGTTGGGGGGGCAGGAGGGGGCATCTTGAGGAAGAGTCTGTTCTAAGTGGGAGAGAGGCTACAGATGGGTGGGGTCCATGGCTCCCTCTTGTGACTGTTAGGGGCAAGTTCTGATTTTTATTTAACAATTTTTTATTTGACAATTATTAAATTATACAAATAATGACCTGTCACTTTAAAAGAAGTCAAAGAGGGACGCCTGGGTGGCTCAGTTGGATAAGCAGCTGCCTTCAGCTCAGGTCATGATCCTAGGGTCCTAGAATCAAGTCCCGCATCGGGCTCCTTGCTCAATGAGGAGCCCACTTCTCCCTCTGCCTGCTGTTCCCCATGCTTCTGCTTGCCTGCTCTCTCTGACAAATAAATAAGATCTTTTAAAAAATAAAACAAGTTAAGCAAAATGAATGTTTAAAAAATATACTTAGGGGCACCTAGGTGGCTCAGTGGGTTGAGCCTCTGCCTTTGGCTCAGGTCATGATCCCAGGGTCCTGGGGTCGAGACCCTCATCAGGAGCTCTGCTAAGCAGGAGGCCTGCTTCTCCCTCTCTCTCTGCCTGCCTCTCTGCCTACTTGCGATCTCTCTGTCAGATAAATAAATAAAATCTCTAAAAAATTGGTTATAGGGTGGTTGGGTTATGGACATTGGGCAGGGTATGTGCTATAGTGAGTGCTGTGAAGTGTGTAAGCCTGATGATTCACAGACCTGTACCCCTGGGACTAATAATACATTATACGTTAATAAAAAAATAAAAAACTTTTTTAAGATCTAAAAAATATGCTTATACATACATATTTATCAACAGAGAGGTCCCCACAGTGGGTTTATTGGGGGACTGTTTTACATAAATGGGTCCTGCTGGACACTACTGTTGCCAACCCTGTACCCCCACTTGCTCTTTTCACTTACATCTATGTCTTGGGCCTCTTATAGGTCAGAACCCACAGATCCCCCAGGTCCCTGTAATGGAGATGCAGAGGCCTCCAGGGAAAGGTGGGGTACAGCAAGGGTGCACTTCTTTGTAGGAAGAATCTTTGCAGGATTTGCTGAATCCCTCAGACAGGATCTCTGAATTTTAAGAAAGGCTCTTGGGCCCCTCCAGAAATAGGCTGCTTAATTACAGGGTGGCTATCCCCTCCCCGAATTCTCCCTTCCTAGGGAACTAGAGACTTCCTTTAGGGGAGAAGTTTCTAACGTCACTTGTGAGGAAAGTTCCCTCCATCATTTAAATGCATTTCAGAAATGCTGGATGAAACAGAGTTAAATAGCCTGGCTCCCTCTCCGACCCCAACACAAGCAGGGAACTGACTGGGAAGGAGTAAAAACACACTCAGAAGGCAGCCAGGGATGCTGGGGCGGAGGCAGGGACCAGGCCCTTGTACTGCTCCCCTGGATGATGGGGCTGGTTTGGACTTGACAGTTCTGGGCAGGAACTTCTGGCCTTTTTTTTTTTTACCCTTGACTGGGGAGCTGCACCCCAGAGTCCTTGCCTGCAGCATGTGCCGCTAATGTCCCTTTCCCAGATCCCCTTTACTGACTGCTGCCTCCCCACCGCTGCTGGGGAAACACACCTGCCCTTCTCCAAGGGAACTGCCCTCAGACACAGGAGATGCCCGAGAGGCGGTGGCCCATCCTCTTCCTCTCACCTCCAGGGGTTTCCGGACAAAACACAGGCTGCCCAGCTAAATTTAATTTAGCATAAGGACATCCTATTCACTGTGTATCTGAAATTAAAATTTCACTGGGCAACAGTATTTTTATTTGCTAAATCTGGCGACCCTACAGCTGGCCGTCAATGACAGGGGGTGGGGGTGAGTAAGTATGATGAAGGCTTTCCCCCCTTACCTCCAAGGCTGGATGCTTGCTGGTTATCATTTATGCTCCAGGGCTCCCTGTGGGATCAGCCTGAGGCTGGACTTCAGCTGAACCCACATCTTTGCTTAGCTTCTTCCCCTGCCCATCCTTTCTTCCTCCCTTGCAGGTTTCCCATGAGAGCTGCCCCCAATAAATTACTTCCACGAGGATCCCTGTCTCACGCTCGGCCTCTGGGGACTCAAAAAAAAAAAAAAAAAAAATGCCTCCCTTTCAATTTCCTTTGAGGGTTGCCTCAAGGAGCAACTTCCAGACTTGCCATCCCATGGGTTCTAGAGCTTCTCACCACCTTAGACAACTCTGTTCTCTTTTTTCATCTGTGAAAGGCAATAATGTGACATTGTGGGGTAGATGGGATACTGTGAGCACGCTCTTCGGCATTTGGCAAGTCTCCCTAAATGGAAACAACAGCTGTCATCCCGTAGCTTTTAGCTCCTGGTCCTTTTCACGCCCTTTTGTCCTACCACCTCAATCTGCTGGCGTCAGTGGATATGATTCCCACGAGTCTGATGGAGATTTGTGGCTGTAACCCTCCTGACACCCCCCTCTTGCCTTTTCTTCCCAACATTAGGAAAGCACCAGTTTTATCAAAAGCCATTTGGCACCAGTTCACAAGGCCCGGAGGGGAAAGCTGAACACAGCAGGGGTGGGGGATGGTGGAGCAAGTGTGGACTCAACTCTTTCTTGGCTGCCATAGCTTCCAGGGACATAAAACACTCCCCGACCTGCCCCAACAACTTGGCTCTGAAATGTCAGAAACACAGGGTCTGGAATGGCCATCTTGAGCCAAATGACTCCACCAATGCAATGCTGGGCAACGTCTATAAAGACTGAGGCAGGTTCGTGTGTTGTGTTTTGGAGTGATGTTAAGGTATATGGTTAAGAGGGGCACCTGGGTGGCTCAGTCGTTAAGTTTCTGCCTTCGGCTCAGGTCGTGATCGCAGGGTCCTGGGATGGAGCACTGCATAGAGAGAGAGCACCGCCTGCTCCATTACAATGGAGAGCCTGTTTCTCCCTCTCCCTCTGCCTGCTGCTCCCCTTACTTACGCTCACTCACACTATCTCTGTGTCAAATAAATAAAATCTTAAAAAAAAAAAAAAAAGGATACATTGTTAAGAAGGGAAAGCGCCCCCTACCCTATCTCTGGAAGGACACTTAAGAAACTCCTACCAGTGGATACCCCTCTGGACAAAGGCTGGCTGGGTGAGGATTGGGAGGAAGACTTATTTTTCATTGTTTATCCTGTCCTACATACTATTTGAAATGTAGGCCACATGCCAACAGTATCTTCTAGGAAAATAGATACAATTTAACTGAGAAAAGTCAACTACTATCTTTATCATTCAAAGGCATCTCTTTTATTCTAAATTCTGAATTAATGAGGCAACACTGAGAAAATTCAGGGAACTTGGAAGGCACTTCATTTTCAGGGTTTGGTGCAGAAAAGTGAAAATTACCCAAGTTCTTTGAAGTCTAAAATACATGAGCTGCTCTGGTTTTTCTGGGCTGCAGCCTGGTAGGTGGGTTTGCCAGGTGGCTGGTTTGGGGGGACCTCTCCCATTGCAGAGTGTTTCCTGAGCCCGATACTTCACACCCACCATTTTTTCCTCACAACTCTGGAGTAGATGCTACTAATCTCTCTGTGTGACAGATGAGGAGGATGAATAAGTGGCAGAGGATGTACTTGAAGTGAGTTTGGGCAGTTTCTGAAACCCAACCTCTTTTAAGAAAGAAAATGTCACTGTCTGTGGGGTCTGTGTTGATTTCCTCTACCTCTCCCCCAATATCGAACAAGTCCTGTCTCTTCTGAGGAAAGAAGGAAGGGAAGCAGAGCCACAGAACCAGAGAACATGACTATAGCCAAGCACAGGTTGCAGGATGATACAGAAGAAAGTGGAACTTCAAGAAAAGACACAAGAGGGGCGCCTGGGTGGCTCATTGGGTTAAAGCCTCTGCCTTTGGCTCAGGTCATGATCTCAGGGTCCTGGGATCGAGCCCCACATCGGGCTCTCTGCTCAGCAGGGAGCCTGCTTCCTCCTCTCTCTCTGTCTGTCTCTCTGCCTACTTGTGATCTCTGTCTGTCAAATAAATAAATAAAATCTTAAAAAAAAAAAAAAAAAGGAAAGAAACAAACAAACAAAGAAAAGACACAAGAGAGAAGGTCCCAGCTGACTCAGGCTCATGTGTGCCTGTGCCGGGCAACCCTCTACCTCCAACCCAGGCAGAATCAGCACACCCACCTAGGGACTACTGCATTCACTAACGGTGTGCTGTGTGTTGAGTGCCAGGCACTGGAATGCAACGGTGAGCCAGCACAGACAAGGCTTCATGCTCATGGGGCTTACACTCAAGTTTTAGCAGCCCCAGTGCCTCTCCCCCACACACCCTTGACTCATGCCACACAACTGATGGTAGTATGGGGCAGTATGGACAGCACCATCTAAAGTCAGACCGCCTGCTTCACTGTTTACACCTGGCTGGTCTTGGGCAAGTAACAGTCTCTCAGACCTCAGTCCCTCCCATTGTAAAATGGGGACGATTCACAGTAATAGCTACCTTAAGGTTGTGTGAGTTCCACGACTTAACATAAGAAATTTTTTTTTTCATGACGCCTGGCCCGAAGAAGGTACTAAATAAATATTAGTATTGTTGTTGTTGTTATTACTATATTATTATTATTTACAAACACTATCAGTTTCACGAGTACAGGGCCATATCTTCTTGTTCTCCGCTGGGTTCCCAGTACCAGCACTAATAGGGAGTCAGCATGAATAAATGCAGAGATGAAACCGAGCTTACATCTGAAGACAGGACCATCTGGAGCTTATGTCAACCCAGATGGATAACCTACTATGGCCTGGGCGCCTCAAGGGACATTAGGAGTGGCTCCAGTCCTTGGGGTGCTTGATGGAAGATGCTCAGCAGAAGAGATGCTACATAGAAAGCTGAGCGAATGAATGCATGGAAAAATGCATGACCATGAAAGCGAGCTCCTGGGACGAATAAATACGTCCGGAGTCCAGTACCCCATACACACATTTGGTCACAGAGTTTTCTCTGAAACGGGCACCAGGGGGCACTGAGCTCGGCCAGTCTGAGCTCCTGCAGGATTCACGCCCAGGTTCCAAGGAGGACGCCGCGCGGTGACGTCATATCCGCGCCTAGCCATTACACTTCCGGGGAGCGAAACAGACAGGAGCCAAACGTAAGTAACCCCGGAGTTTCCTGGGCCCAGGGCTCTGGCCACTGCAGAGGAGCTCCCAGCTTTGGTGGATTCTTGCAGTGAACAGGAATCAGGGAGGCGCCAGACTAATCTTATCGAAAGCAGGTAAGCAGAAGCCCATGAAAGAGCGGCTTTTTGCCGGGAGTGAGCTCAGTCGCCCACCTTCGTGACGCATGACCGTGCGCAACAGGTACGCATGCGCAAGCGAAGAGTTACGGCGGCCGGCGCGCGACCATCTGAAATACCTATCTGCTCCGGCCTAGGACGCAGTGGGCTGCTGGCGAGCTCCGGCCTCGCACGTCCCCGGGTATCTGTACAACAGGGTCTCGGCAGCAGATGGTGGCTGCGAGGAGTGAGCGGAATCACGTGTGCAGACCGCATGCGCCCGGCGCCAGGTGGGCGCCAAATAAATGGCGGATGGTCGTTTAAAAAAAAAAAGTTTAAAACAACTGAAGTGTCCAGCAGTAGGGGACTGAGCTTTTTTTTTCCTTTTCTTTTAATATGATTGATTTGGCCCAAAACTTATATATTGGATGCATACTGTGTGTGATGCACTTTTCGATATCTGCGAAACAGTCGTGAACAGGATAGAACTCGGTCTGTTGGGGTGGGGGAGGGAAGTACAGAGCGAATAAATGAATTACGTAGTTGTGTCAGAAGGTGGTTAAGTGCTGTGGGGGAAAACTAGAACAGGGGCGTGGAGGGGCTGCCGTATTAGAACAGCCACCGGACCAAATCGAGGGGTGCGAGTTGATCAAAGCCGTGAAAGAAACGAGGGAGCGAGCCATCTGGTTGCCTGGAGGAGGAGTGTTCCCAGCGTGCGGAAAAGCTGGGAGCGAGGCGCAGAGGCGGGAGGGAAACGGTGTGTGAGGAAGAGCTAGGAGTCTGGTGGAGGGGGATGAGCAAGGGAGCATGGTCAGAGCTGGGGGAGGAGGCAGCGGTACAGTTCAGGTAAGGCCTTGCCGGGCCTGTAAGTCCTTTGGGTTTACTCTCAGTAAAACGGGAACCATGGCTAGGTTTTGAGCAGAGGAATGGCGAGGGCTCGAATAGGTTTTAACTGGCTCAGTCTGACTGCTGTAGAGACTAGGTTGGGGGAGAGTGGGCAGCAGGTGGAATTAGGGACACCTATGACTGTAGGTCACTTAATGAGCATCCCTACAGCCATTACAAAGGCTGGCTTCAAAGATGATGATAGCAAGAGCTGTGGAAGTTCTTCCATTGTTACAGTGAGCCTGGCTGTAGGAAGGGTACCCAGGCATGCTCTCCCTTAATCTCGGGACAGCCTGCAGAGGGCAATACTGTCACTGCCTCTGAGGCTGAGGCTGAGGCCTTTGTGGAGGTCACTGCTCAGTAAACACTTGCTCCTTAAGTCTTTTTTGGTCAAATATACATAACTTAAAATGGCCATTTTTAAGGGTACAGCCCATTGATGCAAAGTATGTTAACACTGTTATGGAACCATTATCATCCATTTCCAGAAAAGTCTTCATTGTTATTGGCATCCTGAGCTTCAGGCCAAATCTCATTCCCCTAGCTCAGACAGCCAACTCCATCAAGACTGAGGGTGACTCTTAAAAAAAACACCCTTCGGGTGCCAGACAATGAATGAAGTGATTGAGGGCTCTATTCTCTCTTGCCCTTCTAGTCAGGGACAACTCTAATGATTGGGGAAAAAATCATCAGGTGGTTATTTCTGCAGTCTTTCTTTCTTTTTTTTTTCTTTAAAGATTTTATTTATTTATTTGAAAGAGATCACAAGCAGGCAGAGAGAGAGGAGGAAGCAGGCTCCCTGCTGAGCAGAGAGCCCAATGTGGGGTTCTATCCCAGGACTCCGAGTTCATAACCTGAGCGGAAGGCAGCAACTTAACCCGCTGAGCCACCCAGGCGCCCCTGCAGTCTTTCTTGAAAGCAAAAGTATCCTCAAACATACAGGCCTAATACTTATCACATTCAGTAAGTTTTATTGAATACCTACTCTGTGCCAGACACAGTAACTATTCATGTTTCTAAGTGGATGCTTGGATGTAGCTCCTTGACCCTAACTTCTCCTTTTCTCTGAGGATATCATCTAGGAGTGGTTGGAACTGAGCCTGGTGCAAAGGTTTTATAAATGCTGGTTTATAGCTATGTGGCCTTGGCTAAGTCCCTTTCTTTGGTTGGCCCTCAGTTTCCTGGTTTCTTTATTGGGGAACCAGATATTGAACAAATAGTATTAAGAGATTGCAAAACAAGTGAATCTAATGTAGAATAAGGTGTCCAAAATATGGCTTTCTTGAGGAGGTAAAGTTCCTGGAAGAGGTGAGCTTTAAGCTAAAATGTAAAGGATGAATAGGGGCTATCCAGAGGGGGAGTGAGGTAGGAGTGGAGCCAGTGACAGATTATCCCCAGGGGACCAGCATGTTCTGAATTCTTGAAGGATCCAGGTCTATTAGAAATGATATTCATTGCCCATTCCAGGAATCCCTCTTCTCAAACCCCTTGCTTTTTAAGCTCAGCCCTTTGTGGGGGGTAGGGGCTGCCAAATAGCTCTGTATACACCTGACCTTCAGACAGAAGAGGCAGATCCAGCATGGGATGGAACAGCAGAGCTACCTCTTCTCATTCTCCTCTTCATGTTCTGTGTTGACTGAGGGCAAACAAGAAGATCCTACATTTTATTCCTGTATGCTATTTTTTTTTTAAGATTTTATTTATTGGTTAGAGATGATGCACAAGCAGGGGAAGCAGCATGTAGAGGGAGAAGCAGGCTCCCCACAGATCAAGGAGCCCGATGCTCAGGGTGTCTGGACCCCGGGATCATGACCTGAGCAGAAGGCAGATGCATAACTGACTGAGCCACCCAGGTGTCGTTTTTTTTGTTTGTTTGTTTTTTAATTAGGAAGCATTGAACCAGAGTGGTCTTGAGGGACTCAGGAGTGTTTGGAATCTGTGTGTCCTTGGGCAAGCGTTACCTCTCTTTGCCAAGCCTCAGTGTCCTCTTCTCAAAAATGGATTGGGGGGAAAGTGGGAATAATAATAGCTTTTCCTCATGGGATCATTTTGAAAACTTATGACTTAAGGCATGTGGGGCTTTTAGCCCAGAGCTAGGTACTTAGTAAGAAAAAGTGTCCATTGGGATTATATTATTAGGATTTGAGAGTACAGCAATGTGGCATGTCGAAAATCTTTGCGTCTTTATGGGTAAATTTGGTTTAACCAGAAATAAATGAATTACTATACTAGGAGTTCTTTTAAAAATCAAATGGGTTTAAAAAAAAAAAAAAGAAGAAGAAGAAAGAAAGGGAGAAAGAAAAAAAGAAAGGCAAGGGGTGCCTGGGTCGTTCAGTCAGAGGAGCATGTGACTTGAACTCAGGGTCATGAGTTCAAGCCTCACTTTGGATGTAGAGATTACTTAGATAAATAATAAGCTTGAAAAAAAATCAAATGGGTCTGGGATGCCTCTCTGGCTTAGTTGGTAGAGCATGCAACTCTTGATCTCAGGGTTGTGAGTTCAAGCCACACACTGGGTGTAGAACTTACTTTAAAAAAAGAAATCAAGGGACGCCTGGGTGGCTCAGTTGGTTAAGCAGCTGCCTTCGGCTCAGGTCATGATCCCAGCGTCCTGGGATGGAGTCCCACATCGGGCTCCTTGCTCAGCAGGGAGCCTGCTTCTCCCTCTGCCTCTGCCTGCCATTCTGTCTGCCTGTGCTTGCTCTCTGCCCCCCCCCCCTTAATAAAAAAAAAAAAAAATATTAAAAAAAAAAAAAAAAGAAAAGAAATCAAGGGGCACCTGGGTGGCTCAGTGGGTTAAATCTCTGCCTTCAGCTCAGGTCATTATCTCAGGGTCCTGGGATTAAGCCCTGAATCAAGCTCTTTGCTCAGCAGGGAGCCTGCTTCCCCCCCACCCTCCTGCCAACGCCTGCCTCTCTGCCTACTTGTGATCTCTGTCAAATAAATAAATAAAATCTTTTTAAAAATTTAAAAATTTTTTTTAAATTTAAAAAAATAAAAATGGGTTAAATTCTCATTTAAGGGAAGCCTGGGTGGCTCAGTGGGTTAAAGCTTCTGCCTTTGGCTCAGGTCATGATCCCAGGGTCCTGGGATTGAGTCCCGCATCAGGCTCTCTGCTCAGTGGGGAGCCTGTTTTCTCCTCTCTCTCTCTCTGCCTGCTTCTCTGCCTACTTGTGATATCTGTCAAATAAATAAATAAAACCTTAAAAAAAAATTCTCATTTAAAAAATGTGGGGTGGGGTGTGAAAAACAGCTTGTACCTTGCTAATTTGTAGCCCTCTTGCCTTTAATTTCTAGATGTGTTCAGCTTTGGAAAAGATGCCAACCCCAGCCACCACATATGAAAGAATAGTTTACAAAAATCCCTCTGAGTACCATTATATGAAAGTCTCCCTGTAAGTTCAGTCTCTTTAGTTCTATTTGTAATGACATTTTTATGAATCTGGATAGTATGGAATTTAATACATTTTTTTCTTTTTAATGTTTTTGTAGAGAATTTCAGGATCGTGGGGTTGGACTGAATGCTGCACAGTTCAAACAGCTGCTTATTTCAGCCTTGAAGGACCTCTTTGGGGAGGTATGAATCACTTGGTAGATTGAACATTCCCAAGATTTTTGTAAGAAATACCGAAACAGTGCTTTTCCAAATGCTTATTTTAAAACTTTAGAAACATACTTGACACTGCAGAAGCAGACTTTCAGAAATGATGAGTTTTGGGTAGGTCTTTTCTAATATGCCTTTGTGTATTTGACAAGGAATGTGTTAGACAAATGTTTTAGTGCCGTGCTACACACACTGTGGCCCAGACTGACAACCTGCAAATAGTTTTTTGGGTTTTTTTTTTGTTTTGTTTTGTTTTTTAAGATTTTATTTATTTAAAGAGGGTGTATGTGAGCAGGGGGAGCGGCAGCGGGAGAGGGAAAGAGAACCCCAAGCAGACACCACATTGAGCACAGAGTCCAACCAGGGCTCAGCTCAGGACCCTAGATCACAGTCCGACCTAAAATCAAGAGTCAGACACATAACTGCCTGAGCCACCCAGGCACCCTGTGCAGTTTTTTTGCCCATTGTGAAAATTTGTGATTCACACCAAAATCAGCACACTCCTTCCTTACTGAGAAAGTCTCTGTAAGCAAACCTTGAGGTGAGCTACCAGAAGAGCTTGCAATGCTTGATCTTAGAATCATGAGTTAGAGCCCCACACTGGTGTAGAGATTACTAAAAATAAATAAATAAATAAATAAATAAACAACAACAAAAAAAAAACTGAGCTGAACTAAACAATGTACTTAGTGATATTTTTGATTTACATTGTGTTACAGCCTCTTATTTTATCATAGACCAGCGCACTGAGTAGTCCCATGTCAGCATTTACTTGAAAATAAGCAGAATTTTGAGAGAGAACAAAGAGGATTTAGGAAATTATTTCCTGATTCATATATTTTATCAAATCAAAATCTGGTAAGCATCTCATTAAAATTAAAAACATTTACTCCACAGCAGACTCAGTTAAGAGGATGAAAAGACAAATTATAGACTGGGGGAGACTAATTGTAAACCATATATCTAAAATGTAAAAAGGAGGGGCGCCTGGGTGGCTCAGTGGGTTAAAGCCTCTGCCTTCAGCTCAGGTCATGATCCCAGGGTCCTGGAATCGAGCCCCGCATCGGGCTCTCTGCTCAGCAGGGAGCCTGCTTCCTCCTCTCTCTCTGCCTCCTTCTCTGTGATCTCCGTCTGTCAAATAAATAAATAAAATCTTTTTTTAAAAAATAAAATAAAATGTAAAAAGAACTCTTAGGCGCCTGGGTGGCTCAGTCAGTTAAGCGTCTGCCTTGGGCTCAGGTCACGATGCCAGGGTTCTGGGATTGAGCCCGGAATTGGGCTTCCTTCTCGGCAGGGAGTCTGCTTCTCCTTCTCCTCCCCCCCATGCATGCTTGTTCTCTCTCTGTCTCAAAAATAAATGAAAAATCTTTCAAAAAATAAAAATAAAACAAACTCTAAAAGCTCCATAGTAAAGAAAACCAAACATTTCAACTTGAAAGTGTGTAAAAGATACAAATAGACATTTTAGAAAAAAAGATGTACTGTGGACAGAGAAACACATGAATGAAAAGATACTCAGCATTATTAGCCATTAGGGAAACACACCTTAAAAACACAATAAGCTCAGGGTGTCTGAGTGGCTCAGTTGCTTAAACAACTGCCTTCAGCTCAGGTCATGATCCTGGAGTCCCAGGATCGAGTTCTGCATCGGGCTCCCTGCTCCAGGGGGAGTCTGCTTCTCCCTCTGACCTGCTTTCTCGTGCTCTCTCTCACTGTCTCTCTCTCTCAAATAAATAAATAAAAATTTAAAAAACCACAACACAATAAGCTCAAAAAAAGCCCCAGAAAACAAAATGGGGGTGGGGCACCTGGCTGGCTCAGTTGAAGGAGCATGAGACTCTTGATCTCTTGACTCTTGGTTGTGCATTTGAGCCCCATGTTGGGTGTCAGGATTACTTAACAATAAAATCTTTTTTTTTTTAAAGATTTTATTTATTTATTTGACAGAGAGAGATCACAGCAGGCAGAGAGAGAAGGAAGGGAAGCAGGCTCCCCGCTGAGCAGAGAGCCTGATGCGGGACTCGATCCCAGGACCCTGAGATCATGACCTGAGCCGAAGGCAGCGGCTTAACCCACTGAGCCACCCAGGCGCCCCATCAGTCTTTAAATTTACTGAGACTTGTTTTGTGACCTAACATGTGATTTGACTTGGAGAATGTTCCATGTGCATTTGAAAAGAATGTGTATTCTTCTGTATGGGGATGGAGTATTTGACAGAGAGAAATCACAAGTAGATGGAGAGGCAGGCAGAGAGAGAGAGAGGGAGGGAAGCAGGCTCCCTGCTGAGCAGAGAGCCCGATGTGGGACTCGATCCCAGGACCCTGAGATCATGACCTGAGCCGAAGGCAGCGGCTTAACCCACTGAGCCACCCAGGCGCCCCTGCTATGGTGTTTTGATCTTGTCTCCTGCTTGTAGCCCTCAGGGGTTAGACTGAGTCTCGTGTAGTTTCATAAACAGAAATTAGGGGGCCCCATTCTTCAGCTTTCTCCTTTCCTGTGTCCTCCACTCTCCTGATTGGTTCCTCTGGATCCCAGGACCCTGAGATCATGACCTGAGCCGAAGGCAGCGGCTTA
>NC_081558.1:26649781-26770471 GCF_022355385.1 Mustela nigripes
ACCCACTGAGCCACCCAGGCGCCCAACAATAAAATCTTTAAAAAAACAAGTAAATAGGGGTGCCTGGGTGGCTCAGTGGGTTAAGCCTCTGCCTTTAGCTCAGGTCATGATCTCAGGATCCTGGGGCCCGTCAGGCAGGGAGCCTGGTTCCTCCTCTCTCTGCCTGCCTCTATGCCTACTTATGATCTCTCTGTCAAATAAATAAATAAAATCTTTTTTTTAAAAAGTAAATAAAAAAAATAATAAAAATTTTAAAAAAATTAAAAATAAAAAAATTAAAAAGTAAATAAAAAATAAAAACACAGCGAGCTATCACTACACACCTAACAGAGCAACTGAAAATAAAATTTTAAAAAATGGTGATAATACTAAATGCTGGTGAGGATGTAGAGAAACTGGGTCACTCCTTCATTGCTAATGGGAATGCAGAATGGCATAGACACTTCAGAATACCATTTGACAGTTTCTAAAAACAACTAAACATGCATATGCTCTACTACCCAGCAGTTATACACCTAGGCATTTGTCCTAGAGAAGTGAAAACTGAATGTTCACACAAAACTTTTATGTGAGTGTTCATCGTAGCTTTATTTGTAGGAGCCCCAAAGCAGAAATAAGCCAGATGTCCTTCCGTGAGTGGTTAAACGTTCATGATATATTCATACCGTAGAATATAATCAGTAATAAAAAGGAACAAACTGTAGATACACATAAAAACTTAACTGAATCTCCAGAGAATTATGCTAAGTGAAAAAGCTAATCCCAAAAGGTAACATTCTGGGTGATCCCATTTGTATCATGCTCCTGAAGTAAGTAAGTATATAAACTGGAGAAAGATACGTGGTCAGGGGTTGGGGGGAGGAGTAGGTGTGACTAAAACGACGTAGGAGAGCAGCCGTGTGGTGATGATCTAATTCTGGTGATGGTATCTCCCAGATGAGATACCATCTTGGTGGTTATGATAGTGGTTGCATGAAACGCTCTGTGTGGGAAGATTGCAGAGAAGTATGCACACACACACGCACAGACAAATATGAATGCGTGTATGACTGTCAAAATCTGAATAAACTGGTTTATCAATTTTAGGTTTTTGGGTTTGATACTGTATTACCGGGGGTGCATAGAACCTTCCTTTAAAATACATTGTACCTTGTGATTCCAATTTTTCAAAATAAAAAGTTTAAGAGAAAAGTGTGCACCTTTTATCAGGTGTAATACCCGGTTCCAGAATGAAGAATGTTATGAGAGAGGAAGTAGATGGTTTCTGTATGTGAAACAACCTAGCAGGCAGTTGAGCTTAATCCTGGGGATCAGGGATGGAACTTTTTCTTTTTTAACCCTGAGATCGAAAGTCTCCTGCTCAACTAACTGAGCCATCCAGGTGCCCCCAGGGATGGAACGATTTAAACGAAGACTTTTGAAGGGTAAAGAGTCAGGAAGAGTTACAGGAAGAACATTCCAGACAGGGATAATTGTAAATAAGCAGTCCCAATACTCCAGCACCACCAAATAAAATATTGCTTTTTTAGAGGAGAATAGCAGTTGACAGGATTAATTGTAAGACTTTAACACTAGTGATGATGGGGGCTCCTGGGTAGCTCAGTCTGTTAAGCATCTGCCTTCGACTTGGGTCGTGATCCCAGAATCCAGGGATGGAGCCCTGTGTTAGGCTCGCTGTTCAGCAGGGAGTCTGCTCCCTCTGCTCCTGCTTATATTTGCTCTTTCTCTCTCTCTCTAGCTTGCTCTCAAATAAATATAATTTTTTTTTAAGATTTTATTTATTTATTTGACAGAGAGAGAGATATCGAGAGAGGGAACACAAACAGGGGGAGTGGAAGAGGGAGAAGCAAGTGGGGTTCCCACCAAGCAGAGAGCCCAGCGTGGGACTCAATCCCAGGAACCTGGGATCATGACCTGAGCCGAAGGCAGACATTTAATGACTAAGCCACTCTGCTGCCCTCCAAATAAATAAATAAAATCTTTAAAAAAAAAAAAAAGAACTCAGTGATGGGAGAAGGTACCTTGCTACCTCAATCACTGGAGCATACAACTCTTGATCTCGCGGTTGTGAGTGAGTTCAGGCCCCACATTGGGTAGAGATTACCTTAAAAAAATAAATTGCGAGGGGAGCCTAGATGGGAGCTCAGTTGTTAAGCTTCTGTCTTCAGCTTGGGTCATAATCCCAGGGTCCTGGGATCGATCCCCACATCAGGCTCCTTGCTCAGTGGGAAGCCTGCTTCTCCCTCTCCCACTCCGCCCTGCTTATGTTCCCTCTCTCTGTCAAATAAATAAATAAAATTTTAAAAATATTAATAATAAATAGCAACAATAATAGTCTGCTAATAGTATTTTTCCATACTTAGGTTGATGCAGCGTTACCCTTGGACGTCCTAACCTACGAAGAGAAGACCCTGTCAGCCATCTTGAGGATATGTAGCAGGTATGACAGACAGAGGCACCGTTGTAGTATAATAGAGGAGAGACATGGATGGAGAAATAGAGCAAAAATACTCTTCTCTAAGAAGAGGCTTGTCATATGAACTCTGAGTAGTTTTTGGAATTTTAAACTGGGATGGATATGAACACTTATCCCCCAGGAGCTTAGACATAAAGAACAAAACTCATGATTTTCTTATAGCTGTTGTGTTTCCCAATTGATAGCTATGGTTGCAAACTCAAAAATGTGTATTTTAGAAACATTCCTAATTGCAGTTTATTTTATTCTTTGCCTAAGAGATACTGTGCTTTTACTTTTAAAGTTTTCTCATTTAGGGCTCTCTTTGGCAGCACATCTACTCAAGTTTTCTCATTTAAATTAGGGTTTTTTAGAACTAATTTAGCTGTCTGGCCCATCACAAAAGTACTAGAGAGATAGCGCAGAGACAAATCCTTATGCATTCATTGTTGATCTCTCTACAGTGGTCTTGTCAAGTTGTGGAGCTCTTTGACTCTGTTAGGATCCTATAAAGGCAAGAAATGCGCTTTCAGAGTAATTCAGGTAAAGGCTTCCTTCACATATTCCAAACAAGGCTGAGAAGGGGTCAAACAGCTTTTTCTTTTTCTTTTTTTTTTTTTTTAAGATTTATTTTTGAGAGAGAACGAAGCAGAGTTCGGGCCCCAGCGTGCTGGGCCCATGGAGCGGGGGGATGCTAAGGGAGAGGTGAGGGAAAGAATCTCAAGCAGACTCCCATGCTGAGCGAGGAGGCCAACATAGAGCTCAGTCCCAAGACGCCAAGATCATGACCTGAGCTAAAGTCAAAAGTCAGACACCCAACTGACTAAGCCACCTGGGCACCCCTCAAACTGCTGCTTTTTTTTTTTTTTTAAAGATTTTATTTATTTATTTGAGACAGAGACAGTGAGAGAGAGAACATGAGCGAGGAGAAGGTCAGAGAGAGAAGCAGACTCCCCACAGAGCTGGGAGCCCGATGCGGGACTTGATCCCAGGACTCCGGGATCATGACCTGAGCCGAAGGCAGTCGTCCAACCAACTGAGCCACCCAGGCGTCCCTCAAACTGCTTTTTTAATACATGTCCCATTTTTTGCTTGCATAAATCTAGTATGGATTAAAATTATCCACGGCGGGCAGTGGGGAGGAATATGGACTACATTGCTTCTGGAAGTGTGAGAGAAAGCACTTAGATTTTAGATTGTATGGGAGATGTTTGGGGATGAAACTTGGAACTCTTGTGGAAAAGTCTTAACTTTCCATTTGTTGCTTAATACCTAGTGCCTAAAATATTAGAAGACTCTTTGTAAACTTATGATGATGATTTATGTATTTGAGGCTGCCTCTAAGTGTGCTCTTTGAGATGCCACTGCGTCAGCCTCGCGTACCCTAGGAAACGAGGCACGTTTCCACATGCCCTGTGTTGCAGTGCAATTTCTCCCCAGATTTCCTTAACTTTTTTCTTTCTCTTACAGGTTTCTCCATTTCTGCTTGCCTTATCTGGTAATAGTAGGGAACTAGTATTGGATTGAATAGTTTTCAATTGCAGAAACATTCCTCTGCTCTCAAAAGCACCTTTTGGTGACAATAAGCTGTCTGAAGACTGAAGCCGTTTTAAAGCTCCGATTGCTAGGATTTGACAGTGCTGAAGATGTTCCCAGTAATTTCCCGCCATTATCTGTGGTGGGTTGGGGTTCAGAGGAGAATCTGCCTGAGCCAACCAGTGGTGAATCGGCAGCGCATTGAGCAGACACACGTCAGAGTTGGAGACCGGGCTGAACTCAGCAGGGTCTTCACACAGAGGGACGTGGCTGCCTTCTCAGAATTAACGGGGGATGTTAATCCTTTGCATTTAAATGAAGATTTTGCAAAACACACCAAGTTTGGAAAGACAATTGTACATGGAGTTTTGGTCAATGGACTTATTTCGGCTCTCCTGGGAACTAAAATGCCAGGGCCAGGCTGTGTATTACTTTCACAGGAAATTAGCTTTCCAGCCCCTTTATATGTTGGAGAAGTTGTTTTAGCCTCCGCAGAGGTGAAAAGGCTGAAGCGATTCATTGCCGTTATTGCCGTGTCGTGTTTTGTAACAGAAGGTGAAAAGACTGTTATGGAAGGCTGGGTTAAAGTTATGGTCCCAGAAGCTCCCCAGTCCTGAACTGTGTTTAAAGATGCACTTTCAGGTGCCAGTGGTACTATTCTAGAGCCTTTGAGGAAAAGGGATTGCTGCTCTTACCCGAGGGATGGCTTATAGACCAAGAAGCCTGTGTTGGGGGAGGGGAGCAGGTAGAGGGGCGTTCCAAGGTCCACTGTCCAGTTTGGCGTTATGCTTCATAGACTTAAGTATATTCATCGTCTGTCTAGGTTTTTGAAATGGAAAAAATACCAGGAAGGTTATTTAGCGAAAGGTTCTACTTTTAGGATTTCACATGTAGTTAGATTTGCATTTGAGTAACAAACCTGCCTCTATCTGTGGAGACTAAGTTTGTGACTGAATTTATAACTAGCATTTTTTTTTTTAAATATAGCTAGCATTTAATTACTGAAGGCAGCAGCAGAAGTCAGGTCATCTCTGAGCACCTACCTTCTACCAGTCCGGGTACTTAGATCCTGTCCTTCAGCAGTTTCTGGGTCAGAGTTGGTCGTAATTTGTTACTATTTACACCACAATGGCACCTTGTTCCATCTTCAGTGACATATGCCTTTCAGATGGTTTCCCTGTGATTAGAGAAGGGCTTATGTGCACGTTTGGACTCATTTATGTAAACTGTCTCAACCTCACTTATACAACAGGGATGACAACACCTACCACACAGGACCGATGGAGATGCTAGGTACAAATAGCTAAGCACAAAGTCCAGCCGCTCATCCATTCTCCCCGTGAATGAGGTTAGACGTTTTCCCAAGTTTAGAGCAAACTAGCCCACAATTAAACAGGTGACAGACTCATTTTTCAAGATGTTAATCAGTCTAAACCTGGAATAGAGTTGGAATGCAAAATTTCTATTTTAATAATCCAGATTATTTTCTCCCTCCCTTGAAAACACTGTGGATTCTCCCCTGTATAAATAATACATGTTTATTGTAAAGATATTATAAATAAAAAGTATAAGGAATGCTGTGGAGGCCAAGTTTTTAAGAACTGAGGGATATTGAAAATTTAATCAGTATTAAGAAAAAAAAGTTGGACACCGAAGAGGAAATGCGTCTAATGTGTTCGTACTGAGTGGTCATCCCAACGCAACCAACACTTTCAAGATAATCTATAACAGGGGCACCTGGGTGGCTCAGTGGGTTAAGCCTCTGCTTTCGGCTCAGGTCATGATCCCAGGGTCCTGGCATCAAGCCCCGCATCAGGCTCTCTGCTTGAAAAAAAGATAATCTATAACAGAACATCCAAATCTCTGTGACTTTATTTTTTTTAAAGATTTTATTTATTTATTTGACAGAGATCACAAGCAGGCAGAGAGAGAGGGGAAGCAGGCTCCCCATGGAGCAGAGAGCCTGATGCCGGACTCGATCCCAGAACCCTGAGATCATGACCGAGCTGAAGGCAGAGGCCAGACCCACTGAGCCACCCGGGTGCCCTGCTCTGTGACTTTAGATGGTGGTTCTGATTACAGCTAGATGCTTTGATCAGGAAGATAGAGCAAGAGTCATTGGTGAGATCAACCTCCATTTCCTGGGAAAAGGTTTTTCCACCTGGTGAGTCACTAACTAGATTTTTTTTCTTTTTTTTAATTTTTATGTCAAGGGGATAAATTAAGCAGATTACTAGGAAAAAATCACTCTAGGCACTAGAGGGCAATGATGTGTATAAATGGTATTTTTAAACTTGACTATTGTACCATATTCTAGTTGGTGATGGTGAGATGAAAATACTAAAATCAATGTGAGAAAAAGGATGCCGTTCTCATGAGTTTCAGAATGGGCAGCTGTGTGGCTCAGATGCACAGGAAGACTTATTCATAGGGGAAGGCTACACAAGCTAAAACTGTTACAGTGTTGGGGAAAGGAATGAAAACTTGAAGCACAAAATACAGACTCCAAGCCATGACTGTCTGTTCCCGTAGAACTCATTCTCTGGCTCTAGTAGCACTCTTGAGAACTAGGTCCATAAATGGAGTATGATATGATCGTTAATAATGGTAGTAGCTACCATTTTTTCTTCAAGTTTCTACCTCCCTCCCTTTTTTAAAAGATTTTATTTATTTATTTGACAGTCACAGCAAGAGAGGGACCACAGCAGGGGGAGTGGGAGGGGAAAAGCAGGCTTCCTGCCAAGTAGGGAGCCCAATGTAGAGCTTGTGGGGCTCCATTCCAGGATGCTGGGATCATGACCTGAGTTGAAGGCAGGCACTTAACGACTGAGCCACCCAGGTGCCCCCATCCCCCCTTTTCTTTTCTTTTCTTTTAAGATTTTTAGAAAGCGTGAGTAGAGGGGGGGCAGAGGAAGAGAGAATCTCAAAAAGGCTGCACACTGAGCACAGAGCCTGACACAGGGCTCGATCTCCTAATCCTGAGATCATGATCTGAACCGAAGCTGAAACCAAGTGTCAGACACTTAACCAACTGAGTCACCCTAAGTGACCCTAAGATTTTATTTTTAAGTAATCTCTATACCCAACATGGGGCTCAAACTTAAAACCCCGAGATCAAGAGCCACAGGCTCCATCAACTGAGCCAGCCAGGCGTCCCACTGAGCCAGTTTTCTACATTAACTCTAGTCTCTGAAAACTTTGTGAATTAAACTTAATGTCCCATTTTATAGGCAAGGAAACAGACTTATGCTGTGTAACTTGCCCAAGGCTGTACAGCCAGTATGTGGTAGAGCAGGGATGCAAATGGGGACCTTTCTGATGCCAAAGCATTTCTTTGCTCCATCTCCCTGTGGGTCTCATAACGTTCCCATTACTGGCAGCACTGGCAGCTTCTGTAATAGTATTGCGTCATGTGGCATTACAGTATTTGGAACCACGATTCTATAGAATTCTCTTTATATTCCAAATAGATCTCACTTCCTGCTACAGTGCAGCATTTTCCTATATACTATTACTTGATGGCTCCCGTAACCATCACCTACCCTTTTTCTCAGTTGACCTTCAGTGATAACTTGTCTTTAGAGCAGAATCATCAAAAGGGTTATTCTAAAGGTGAAAGGTTATGTGTAGGCCAAGTTTGGTGGGGAAAAGGGGAATGTCAGGCCTGGCTGGTTCCTGATACTGTGTAATTCAAAAGTAGCTTCTCAATATGGCCATTTTCATTTATAAAATGGTCCCTGAATGCCCTGGTCTCCTTTGATCTCCGTAAATCAGTACAAGGTTGGACTAGAGAAGTAGGCAAGAAGGGATACTTCTCTGTCAATGGTGACTTCTTATTTTTACTCAGAGATGCTCAAGCCACTCATGCTTTGTGAAAGCTGGCTCTAAGGGAAACTGCCTGGTGGTGGTTTTCACGCTGAGCCCTGTGGGAGATGCCAAAAACAATGTGGTTCTTCTGATGAAAGCAGGGGTGACCCTCAAATTAGGAAATTCTCTCCGGGACCACTGAGAGGCGGCCCTGACGGTACGAGGTCACAGGTGGAAGTGAGTATGAAAGTACGGACTAAAACAGCAGGCCAGGGGCGCCTGGGTGGCTCAGTGGGTTAAGCCGCTGCCTTCGGCTCAGGTCATGATCTCAGGGTCCTGGGATCGAGTCCCGCATCGGGCTCTCTGCTCAGCAGGGAGCCTGCTTCCCCCTCTCTCTCTGCCTGCCTCTCCATCTACTTGTGATTTCTCTCTGTCAAATAAATAAAATCTTAAAAAAAAAATAAATAAAAATAAATAAAAATAAAACAGCAGGCCAGGGCGCCTGGGTGGCTCAGTGGGTTGGGCCGCTGCCTTCGGCTCGGGTCATGATCTCAGGGTCCTGGGATCGAGTCCCACATCAGGCTCTCTGCTCGGCAGGGAGCCTGCTTCCTCCTCTTTCTCTCTGCCTGCCTCTCTGTCTACTTGTGATCTCTCTCTGTCAAATAAATAAATAAAATCTTTAATAAATAAATAAATAAATAAATAAAACAGCAGGCCAAATTGTACTAGCACTTTCCACATAGGGGCATTGTAAGACTGCAATTTATGTCATGTTTGATTGCTACAGAAAGATATACCCATCTTAAGCAATTTCAGCCTAATGTACTGGAAAATTGCTTAACAGATTTTTATATTCTATTAGAAATATTTCCATATTGGTGAGATGCCACTCATTTCTTTTTCTGAGCAGCAAATCTTGAGTAACAGCAGGAAGAAAGCCTCAGCACCGCCTCCATTCATCTTGTGGACCTGACTTGCGTATTCATCTAGAAAAAGAAGAAATTGCTGTATGCACACCGGTACCTCTTAGGTAACCACAGGCCTTCATTTGGTGCTGAATTATTAGTCATTTTTCTTTTTATGTTCTTTGAGTATGATTCAGAGACCAATTTACTCCCAAAGAAAATTGCTATTAAATTATATCTATTAAGTTTTTATATTAAAACATACTCTAGCAAGGGTTGACTGTCATTCTGAACCGCTGGGCCCCTCTGAATGCCTCATGTGTTGGCATAATTTATTACCTGGCTGTATCTGAGCAGAATGGGAGTGCTGTGAAATGACTCTTGGGTTGCAGGATCTCCCGGGTCCCAGATGTTTTACTTTCTTTGTTCTTGGCTTGCCTTCATTTGGATTACAAGCACAGCAGAGACAAGAATTCTCAACATCTTCAGAGAAATGTTGGGTTGGACCAAAATCAACTACAAGAAACTATTTAAGTTCAAAATCCTAAGAGAACCCAAGACTGATGTCGACACTACATAAATAGAACAGTATTAATAGGAGGCCCCACAAACAGTCAATTTCTAGGCCACAATCAATTTCTAGGGTGGCTTTCAGCTGTGTCTGACCTTCTTTCAAACCCTGGGCAAAATTCCTCTGTGATATGATAGCAAACATCAAAGGGAAAGAAAAATGATAAAACGTGAGTGACTTTATTGTTTTCTATCCAGATTATGAATATTTAAAGGAATAAAATAGGGGCACCTGGATGGCTCAGTTGGTTAAGCAACTGCCTTCAGCTCAGATCATGATCCCAGGGTCCTGGGACTGAGCCCCACATCAGGCTTTCTGCTCAGCAGGGAGCAGGCTTTTCCCTCTCCCTCTGCCACTCCCCCTGCCTGTGCTCTCCCGCTCTTTCCCTGTCAGATAACTAAATAAATTCTTTAAAAAGAAAGAAAGAGGGGCACCTGGGTGGCTCAGTGGGGTGAGCCCCTGCCTTCAGCTCAGGTCATGATCCCAGGGTCCTGGGATCAAGCCCCGCGTCGGGCTCTCTGCTGGGCAGGGAGCCTGCTTCCCCCTCTCTCTGCCTGCTTCTTTGCCTGCTTGTGATCTCTCTCTCCCTCTGTCAAATAAATAAATAAAATATTTTAAAAAAATAAAATAAAAAAAAATAAAATAAAATAAAAAAAGAAAGAAAGAAAGAGATAATTTTGAGTTGGGAGGCAATGCTGTTTAGGAAGCACTGAATTTTCCACAAGCTTCTGTGATTTGCTTTGTAGAACAGTTGCCAGATCTGGAAGCAACCTCACTAAATCTTCCTCATTATCTTCAGCCTGGCCAAATGCCAAGTGTTAAACAACCTGTGGGCCATCTACACATTTGGCAACATATAGGGATCTAAATATTTTTTTTTTCCCTGCTAGCCTGAGTAGTTGTGTATGTGGCAAAAACCAAGGTATACATAACTCACTCGCTTTGCTGGGTCTGAGGCTGGAAGCAAAGCTGATTGGATTTAGATCGGCTCTGGCCTGGGGAGGGTTTCTCCACATCCAACAGGAGCCACTTCAAAAGCTGTCACAAGTTTTGGGGCCTGGTCTCCAGAAGATTTAGGAGCAGTTAAATTCAGGATCCTCAGGGGATCACTGATAAGGCACTGATTTGGGCAGATGAAAATGAAATGATAAGGCTCGCTGTAGCACTTGTTCTGAGGGCCTACTTCAGTTGAGAATTTCCAGGGAAAGGGAAAGTCTGATTGAGAGCTCGCCTCTGGCTTCATTCCATCCTATATCCGATTTCTCGCTTTCAGTTTCTTTTCCCAAGTGAGGAATACTTAGACAAGGCTGTTATTTTATGACTTCGCAACTTGATTGTATATTGTTTTTTTCATAACCATGCAAGTAAATATCTTCATTAGAGACATTTTGGAAAATGCAGAAAAGCATAAAAATGGAAGGCATTCCTTCCTAGAGACCCTCGATTGATATTTTGGTGTTTTCCCTTGTTTTTCTATATAAACATGTTAAAAACTTGGATCCTACAAGTGCACATACTGCTTTTTCCCACTCATTATTACATCAAGAGCATTTCTCAACATCATAAATATCTTTTGATAATCTGCTTTTTAATCACTGCAAAATATTCTACTTATGATTGTCCCATGATTTGTCCAATTCCCTACTGTTAGATATTCATCATTGCATGCTATTTATTTGCACTGATCTCTATTATTTCTTAAGGCTACCCTTCCAAATGTGTGATTACTGGGTGAGAACATTTTCAAAGTCCTTGATATGTATTGTCAAATCCCAGCTCCTAGCACTGGGTAAGGTAATTATTACGTGGTAAGTACTCTGAAAATTATTCTTGAATAAATGCCTTTCAGAAAGGTGGACCAATTTATACTCCCACCAGCAGTATTTGAGAAGAGCCTTATCTTGGTCGGTCCACATTATGAAAGGAATTATGAATAAAGCAGAATTTTGGTTTCTGTGATTGTGGCAATGAAATAATCAATTTGCTTTAAAGAAATGGAAGTAAAAAGTGGAGGGGCACCTGGGTGGCTCGGTTGGTTGAGTGACCAACTCTTGATTCTGTCTCAGGTCGTGATCTTCAAGGTTGTGAGATTGGGCCCCATGGCAGGCTCAGTGCTGGGCAGGGAGCCTGCTTAAGATTCTCCCTCTTCTTCTTCCTCTGTTCCTGCCCCTCCCCCTCAAGAAAATGAAAATGAAAAATTAAAATTATAAAAGAAGAAAAAGTTGAATGATCCCTAAATGATATATGGTTGTGTTTTAGTAGACTGTTGCTTTTAAACACACGGAGACAAAACTGAGTACTAGAATTCTGATTGTATTAGGACTGAATCATGAAGTTCCTTGTTTCCCTTTTCACATGTCGATCTGTTGTGGCTACTTGCCCAACAATCGCTGTAAGCTCAAGATTTGGAGAGGGTATTCTTTGGGTACTGTCTAGGCCTTTGTTGTCATGTCTAATGGTGGTGGAGGGGAGAGTTACCAAGAAACTTTATTCTCTCTTTTTAAAAAATATTTTATTTATTTGACAGAGAGAGAGAGAGACAGCGAGAGAGGGAACACAGGCAGGGGAAGGGGGAGAGGGAGAAGCAGGTTTTCCACTGAGCAGGAAGCCTGATGCAGGGCTCCATCCCAGGACCCTAAGATCATGACCTGAGCAGAAGGCAGACGTTTAATGATTGAGCCACCCAGGTGCCCTGAAACTTTGTTCTCTTGTCTAAAATGCAAAAATCTAGGGGAGACAAATTTAAGAGAAACTCTCTATTCTGTGAACTGTAGGGGAAGGAAGTTAACAAATATTAAGCAAAAATGAGCTAAGCCCCTTCCTGTCCTACTGCATTCCACATCCTAACCTTTCCATACAGGTAGTAGTATCTCCATTTTGCAGATAGGGAGCTGGGGCTCAGAGAGGTTGGGTAAGTTATTCAAGGTCACACAGTTGGTAAATACCAGAGCCCCAATGATCCTGGTCCTCTGATTCCAAGTCTAACTCCGCTGTCCTGGGAGGCAGCCCTTGGAAAGATTGGTGTGGGTGGGATTCCAGGGGTGGGGTGGGGGGAGAGGACTGGGTGGCAGGGGGAGTGCCAGTATTGTGACCTTGGTTTCAGAAAGACTGTGAAGGGCAAACGTGTTGCTGGGAAGTTGATCTCCAAGCTCTGGGGCTCTGGGGTTGAGGTTCTTGGAGCCAGTACAGTGGGGCAGAAGATCCCAAGTCTTCAGGATCTTGGTTGAGAGTTTCCAGGGGTGAAGGCTTTTAAAACAATTCAGCCAACTAAGTCTGAAGATCAAATAGGCATTATTAAGTGATTCATGACTCAGGCAGGATCCCATCTAGCAAGCAGAAAGGACCTCTTAGGTGCTGTACAAAAAGGACGGTTTTTGTTGTTGTTGTTGTTGTTGTTTATAGGAAGGAGGGTGGGGCAAGGAAGTTATTAGCAAAAGAAAGAATTATTTCAGGCGAGGGCAGGGGGTCTTACCATGCAAATTACCTCATCTTCCCTTTGTGGGGGAGGTGTGGGATAGAGAGTCTGTGGGTCAGATTACCTCACTGGGGCCGGCCATTAAATTCCTGACTGACTGTTAAAATTACATTTCTGGGAGAGTTTGAAACCACATTTAGGTTAGATAGTAAGTTCTGGTTTGGTCATGTGGCCTAGCACAAGTGACTCCATTTTGGGTCTAAGGTTTTCTTTTTGACAAGGCTTTTGTGGCTGGGGCCAAGGGTGGAGGTTGGAGTCCTGGACTGAGACCGGTCTTTTAGGATCCCCAGTTCCAAGAACATGGGTCTGAGGGTTCTGGGGTCCGAAGGCACCAATTGTGGGGTTCAATTCTGAGGACCTAGCTCTTAGGTTATTGGGTCTGAAAATCTAGGATCAAGGGTTTAGTAAAACCTGAATCTTAGGGGCTTGTTTTAGAAAGTTTCTGGGTCTGCAGGGCTCGGACTGAGAGTCTCATCCTGAAGGTCCCTTTTCTGGCTGTTAGGCTCCTTGGGCCTGGGAGGTCTGGGTGGGAAAGGTCCAGCTGTAAAACTCTCAAGTCTGTTAGTCCAGGCTTTGAGGGCCTAAAGTGAAAAGCCCAACGTTGCGAGGCTTGGTTTGGCAATCTTTGGGCCAGAGATTTCCTAGATCACAGGGCTCAGGACGCCATGTCTTCGGATCTGAGGATCTCTGGACGTGGTGGCTTGGGGTGGAGTGTCCCAGGTCTGAGGCTGGATGCTGAGGGTATCGGGTCTGCGGGCGGCTGCGAGGAGCTTGGAAACGCGGGTCCAGGGAAGCGGCGACCGCGGTAGTATCGCGCTAGGACCCCGGGGGAGGCGGCGGAGGGAAGGGCGGCCAGTGTTGACAGCGAGGGCGGTGAGACGCCGGCGCTAGGACCCCGCGGGCGCGGCGGGTGGCGGCGGCGCGTGGGGCGGCGCGTGTTGACAGCGGCGGCGGCGGCGGAGCCGGGCGGGCGGCGGGTGTCGGCGCGCCTGGTTCCTGCTCTTGGTGTCGAGGCGGTGGCGGACGGGCGTCCGGGGATGGCCTTCATGGAGAAGCCGCCGGCCGGCAAGGTGCTGCTGGACGACACGGTGCCGCTGACAGCAGCCATCGAGGCGAGCCAGAGCCTGCAGTCCCACACGGTGCGCGGCCCGCCGGTCGGTCGGGCGGCGCGGGGCGGCCCCGGGCGGCGAGAGGGCTTCGGGCGGCCCGGCGCGGGTTGGGCAGGGTCTCCCGGCCGGGGAGCAGGGCCGGGGGTCGGCGGCCCAGGGCGGGAGGGTAGTGCCGTGGCAGTGGCTCTGGGTCAGGGGCCCCGGGGCCCAGGTGAACTCAGGTCTGCAGGGGCCGGGGGTGGGGATCTCAGCCCTCTGGGCCAAGCAGGAGGAGGGGCTCGGTGGTGCGGCTCCGAGTTGTAGGATTCCCGGGCCCACCTTGGCCAGGCGGAGTCAAGGGAACAGCTGGGACCCTCTCCTCCACTTCTGCCCGCCGCCAGCCTTCTCTCTGGGGCCGCGAGTTTTCCTCCCTTCCGCTGGGTAGCTGAGTGGCGGCGATGTGGATGTGCCTGGCCGAATCGAAGTGTGACTTTAGAGCCTACTTCTTGGGATAGCAGAATGTAAATGGCTGGTGTCTGCCGCCCCAGTTGGTGGGCAGTTGCTTGGCCTAGGCGCAGGAAGTGGTGAGGGAGGCAGTCTGGGGTCCTGCTGAGGCAGGTGTATGAGTGTGCTCCTTCCCTCCTCTAACCTGCTCTTTAGTGGGCAGTGGTAGCATTCATTTGAGTTTAAAATCCACCAGAGTAGCATAAAGGAGTAATAGGTCCTCATAGTAAACACAGACAGAGTTCATTTGTTACATATACTGTCTTTTATGGGTCTTTAAAACCAGGATTGTTTTCATTTGCCTGTACCTTTTTTTTTTAAACAACACTGTGCATTATAATTTACAAGCAATAAACCTAGAAACCAGTAGAAAAACAGGAGCTGTCAGCCAGTAGGACTTTGTTTGAGAAATAATGAATGGGGAGAGAGAGATTCCTTAAATTGTAATGTTTTGTCAGGCCACCAAATCAGATTCCAGCTCTGAGGCTTGTTTGTTTACCATTGCAGTGTGTTTAGGGTTCATCATCTGGAGGCTAAAGCCCCACAATAGCCTTCTGTCTCTCTTTTTGTTCAAGCTGTTCTGGTGACTTCAAAGAGATCTTTTATTCTGTTGTATTAAAGTGGGACTTTTTTGAACCTCAGTTTCCTCTTCCAATAGCTGTGCTTTGTAGGGCTTGGATTGTTCAAAGTGTTCATTTCCAGTTAGGAAGATGATTATATATTTTAAAAATGTATTTCATTTTCTCATTTATCTTTAATCCTCTTTTACAGACTTGGGAGAAGGCACTGTGTTGGACAGAATTTTTACCCTTTGTAATGTATACCTGTGGGAGTATGGGTTAAAGGTTGAAATTTAGGGCAGGTAGTCAAGAATAAATTCTGATATTAAATTAGATTTTTGACTTGGCTTTTGGCACGTAAATTGTACAAACTTCTGAGGAGAAGAGTTGAGTCTTTTAGGTTTATTTTGTGTTGAAAGTAAAGAGATGCTTATAAGTACTCACAAATCACTTCTTCCAGGAAGCATTCCATGATGGCCACTGCCCAAGCCCTGTGCTCACTTCCACCTTGACCTAGATCAGTTTATTCCGTAATCACGTCTTTAGTTTTCTTCTCTACCAGACTATGAGAGGAGGGACAGACGCTTAATTTTGGGTCCCAAATCCTGGTGTCTGATAGGATTTCATATGTGTTTGTTGAATGAATAAACGAATGAATTGCAACCTTACTTTGCCTCTTTTTTGTTTTGTGTAAAACAGTAGTGGTGAAAATTGGAACAATGTGGCATCTAAGGTGCTAAGTTAAGGGGGTCAGTGCTTCAGAAAGGTAGTAAAAGATGTAATAAGATTCCATTTCTACTGCTGAGCTTTTCTTTAAGAAATAAAATAATTAGAGTAGAGAATGGGAGTCCCTATAATGATGACTGATCACAAAAGATAGTGACTCACAGGAGACCCTTAGAGGCAGATGTGGTGGAGTAAAAAACACTGTAGCATTGTCTTGCGCAATTTTTGACTGTTCTATGTTCTTGTCATTTTAGCTGTAGAATTGGAGAGTGGGAAATGTTGCATCAGCCCTGAACTTTATTGAGAAAATCATATGCTGATGCAGACTTTCTGGATTATTAGCCCCTTATGAGTAAGTCAGTCCCTTTAAAACAGGAACTGTTGGAAATTATTTTGGAAAGAAGTAGTTGTTAATGGTGGCATATGGAAGAAAAGAGCATTGTTTTCTATTGGGAAAACTGAAGGTGACTTTCGTATTTGTCAGCTGAAGGGAGACGGTGTCCCAAAAGTCAGGGCAGTCCTCCCTCTGAAATGCTGAAAAATGGATGTTCTCCTTGGCTGTAGGATAGAAACATAGAGAGAGAGAGTATATAGCCTTTGAGTTGGAAGAGGCAAGATGTTAATATAGTTTTGGGCAGACACTTGCTAGTCTGTGGGCAAGGCATAAGAAGGTTAACTTTTTGATGTGTATTTTGATGTTGTAAAGAGGGTAATAAATGCGTACTCTGCCTGCCTTCCAAGGTTGTTACAAAGATCAGATGCAACAGTCTTTATGAAGTATTCCTAAAGGGCGTTTCTTTTTTCTTCCATCTCTTCACTTCTGGTGAAATAACATCCAAAGCATTAAACATGGTAAAGTGTTATTATTGTAAATAGCTAATTTCTGTCCATGGTTCCTTCCCTTTACCAAGGTTGTTTAGCTTTGGGAAACAGAATTTACAGCAGAAAATCTTAGGTTACATAGGATTTAAAATTTACGGACTTGGGAGGGAAACATTCTGTGGGTTGGAAAATACAGATGCCAGGATGGAGGGAACACAAGGTCACTGCGAGAAAGGCATATTTGCATGAGAAACTGGCAGAGAGGGTACAGATTGGTAGATGATTCTGTTCTTGACTGTGGTTTGAATGATTTTATTTTCACTTTTTTTTTTTTTTTTTAAAGATTTTATTTATTTATTTGTCAGAGAGAGAGCAAGCGAGAGAGAGCACAGGCAGACAGAGTGGAAGGCAGAGTCAGAAGGAGAAGCAGGCTCCCTGCGGAGCAAGGAGCCCGATGTGGGACTCGATCCCAGGATGCTGGGATCATGACCTGAGCCGAAGGCAGCTGCTTAACCAACTGAGCCACCCAGGCGTCCCTTTATTTTCACTTTTATGGAGCACAATGAATTTGGCTTCAGGAAATAGACCAGGCCTCTGCTGCAAGGAAATGAAACTTCCATAAAATCCAAAGGGACTATAGTTAGGGAGGATGCTTTCAGCTCGGGTGGGAGGAAAGGGAAGGATTTTCCAAACAAAAGGAATTTGAATAAAAAGCCATACAGGTGAATTGTGGGAAAGTTGGGGCTATTGAAGAGAAGACAAGAGAAATAGAGATGTTCTTGGTGACGTGAAAGGGAAAACTTCTAAAAATCAATAGATTGAAAAAGTGCTTACCTAGCTGAAACAGAAACCAGAGGAAACCGATAGTTTTGGAGAGGGTTGTTATCAAATATGCATATCAGGTTTTTGCTGGTCAGTGTGCTAACGCTTCATCTCCATTTGCTCCTTTTAAAATACTCTTTTGTGGGGCTCATCTGATTCAAGGCCCATTTACTCTGCATTTGATGCATTTTGTTCTTGAGAAACAAAAGATAATTTTAGTGGTATTTGAGGCATAACACAATTTTTTTAAATCTGGAAAGATAATATTACATGTTGAGATCTTTACTGAAAATAGTTCTCTCTTTGAACCTTTGATTTTTGGAAACTGTATTCTTACACAGTTTATTTATTCATGCTGGAGATCTGGTGGTATGCTAGATAGCTCCTGCTTTCATTGAGCTTTTGTTCTGTGGGATTCTGAGGTCTTCCGTTTCCTGAGGTGTTGACAAATCAGTCAGAGTCTTTACCTGTCAAACACAGATGGTTTTGATCTTCCTTTTGTGGCTTGTATTATTGAGCCTCCGCTTATTTTTATTTTATTTTATTTTTTAAAGATTATTTATTTATTTATTTGACAGACAGAGATTACAAGTAGGCAGAGAGGCAGGCAGAGGGGTGGGGAAGCAGGCTCCCCGCTGAGCAGAGAGCCTGATGAAGGGCTCCATCCCAGGACCCTGGGACCATGACCTGAGCCATAGGCAGAGGCTTTAACCCACTGAGCCAGCCAGGCGCCTGAGCCACCCAGGCGCCCGAGCCTCCGGTTTTTATTCAGTGACCTTTTTTAAGTCTTTTTCTTTTTATATTTTATTTATTTGACAGAGAACGAGAGATCACAAGTAGGCAGAGAGGCAGGCAGGGAGAGAAGGCAAAGCAGGCTCCCTCCCGAGCAGAGAGCCCCATGCATGGCTCCATCCCAGGACCCTGGGATCATGACCTGAGCTGAAGGCAGAGGCTTAACCCACTGAGCCACCCAGGCGCCCCTTTATGTAGTCTATTAAACTCTTTTCATACGTCCTCAGAATAAATCAATCAAATGTGATGCCAAATTAGCAGACCTCATTGCCTTCAGAGCCTGACATTTTAGGCAACCCAGTGCTCAAAATCGGGATCTCTCTGGGCTTCCTTTTGGGATGCTGTTTGGAAGTTTCTTTACAATTCCAAGTTATACTGAATACTTTAACAAAAAAAATTCCTTGAAGATATTTGCATAGGCAAATGCAAATGATAGTTCCTCATTTTATATGAAGATAATAAGTTTTCTTGAAATCTTTTTTTTGTTGTTTTTTTTAAAGATTTTATTTATTTGAGAGAGAGTGAGAGAGAGAGATGAGAGAGCACACACAGAGGGAGAATCAGGCTCCCCGCTGAGCAGGGAGCCTGATGTGAGGCTTGCTTGATCCCAGGACCCTGGGATCATGACCTGAGCCACCCAGGCCCTCCAAGTTTTCTTGAAATCAAACTACTTGTCTTTTATTTGGTTATGTATTTTTCCCGCTTGTTTTTGAAACCTGTGATGGATATAGTTGCAAAAGTCTGAGTTGGAACCTTTTAGATAATGGTAATTAGTTAATTTAGAGATTATAAGTAAACTGTATGTATTTTTTTTTTTTTTTAAGATTTTATTTATTGGAGCTCCTGGGTGGCTCGGTGGGTTAAAGCCTCTGCCTTTGGCTCAGGGAGCAGGGTGGTGATCTCAGGGTCCTGGGATGGAGCTCTGTATTAGTCTGTCTGCTCGGCAGGGAGCCTGCTTAACCCCTCTCTCTCTCTGCCTGCCTCTCTGCCTACTTGTGATCACTGTCTGTCAAATACATACATAAAATCTTCAAAAAAAAAAAAAAAGATTTTATGTATGTATTTGACAGAGAGAGACACAGTGAGAGAGGGAACGCAACCAGGGGGAGTGGGAGGCCTCCTGCTGAGCAGAGAGCCTGATGTGGGGCTCGATCCCAGGACCCTGAGATCATGACCAGCCAAAACATGTAAAGATCTTTTCCCCTAAAATAAACCTCAGTCCTAGAATCCTATGTTTCTTCCAAGTAACTACAGCCAGCTTCTTATTTATATTCCTACTACAAAAAAATCTTCCTAGTGGGATAATCCTCAAAAGAAGTGATGAGGACTAAGAATCATCAGCCCCTAGGGGTATCTGGGTGGCTCAGTTAAGCGTCTGACTCTTGACTTCGGCTAAGGTCAGGATCTCAGGGTTGTGAAATCAGGCTCTGCACTGGGTGGGCATGAAGCCTGCTTAGGGTTCTCTCTCTCTGCTTCTACCCTTCCCACCTCCCCCACCTGCATGCCCTCACTTAAAATTAAAAAAAAAAAAAAAAAAATCACCAGCCAGCCCCTAAGTCAGTCTGCAAAAAATTGACTTCAATAGGTACATGTTTTGCTCCTCAGGGCGATATAAATATTCACCCATGTGTATGTAGCCTCCATGTAGTTTGTGATCGTAATAAGATTGTTCAAAATATAGATTGTTGATTGATGGTCTAAATGGGTTCATTTGGGCCAACTAGAACCAACCTGTTTTCTAGTGAGGCTGGTTTAGTTCCTTTTCAAGCTGCTAGAGATTTCTGAGTGGCTTCACATGAAATGAGGCTCCTTTATGTTCCAGCTTTTGGCATCCTGAAGACAGGAGAGCTGGACTCGAACATTGTTTTGGAACTCAGAAGTGCTTGAGTGCTTAGGGGTGTTGTAGAAGGGAGGGTGATAGGTTTTTTTCCGTTGTTTTCCCTCTAAAACTGGAAGTCATTCTTGTCAATGACTTCTTTCACAAGTAAGATGCATATGGTAGGGGAGATTAAGGTATGACTGTCTTCAGAGGAGATGACAGAGAACTTCATTTTCAGTTTGAAAATGTTGACTAAGGACTAAGGGACAGGCACTGTATCTGGAGTAAATACTTGTACCCCTCGAGGGGAAGAGTTTATGTGGATTGACCATTTAGTCTCCAGCTGATCTTGCAGACTGTCAAATTTGGGGTGAGTCTGGCCATTTCCATTTGAAAAGCTATCACACATTTCCTCCTGCTTACTAAAAGAGTACATTTTTCCTGTGGTCTTCAGATAATTGAGTAGTTAATTTTTGTTGGGTAAGAAAGTATTCCTATTAGTATAATATTAGTTTGAGGAACCTATTGCAACAGAATTCTTCTAGAATTTTTTTTTCTTAGTAACAACTTTATATATAATTCACATACCATATAATTTACCCATTGACTATACAAGTTAAGTGTATTCACAGAGTTGTATACCTGTCTGCATAATCAGTCTTAAAATTTTATGTATTCATTTCAGAGAGAGAGAGAAAGAGAGAGAAACAGCAAGGGGGGGGCAGCAGGAAGTGGGAGCGAATGCTCAAGCAGACTCTCCACTGAACACAGAGCCTGACGTGGGGCTCCATCCCTGGATCCTGAGATCATAACCTGAGCCTAAATTAAGAGTTGGCTGCTTAACTGAGCCACCCAGCTGCCCATCCCCCCACTTTTTTAGATTTATTATTTATCATAATGAATTTTAGAGCATTTCATTACCCTGAAAGGAAGCCCCATACCTTTTAGCCGTCACCCTGGGAACTTTATAACATTGCAGGATACTAAACTCGAGACACATTCTTAGCACAAGTTCTTTACGTCTCTGGGTTTACCTCCTTTCACAGTCTTTTCAGAGGGACAGATTCTCTGTAAATGCTCATACACATGTTAAGATAACCTCCCAGATCCTCCCTGGCCTGAAGCCTGCTCTTTGGCATTGAATCTTAGGTTAAGAATCACTGCTGGAGAAGGTTTTTCGAACTGCAAAGTTGAAGTAGCTCGTATCTAAACAGTTTGTCTTGCTGCCGTATGAACCCTGCTTTCAGGAAGCTGTGGCTTTGGAACAGTAGATGAATTCTGTCCTGTCAGTGGGAAGGAGTTACTCTGGGTTGTACCTTGCTGAGGGCATTGAGGCGTAGGTGCTAAGATGACTTAGTACAGGAGCCCAGCGGAAGGCACGGGCCTCTGTGTGGGACAGCAGGGTGTTGGCACCCTGGCCACCTTACTCTTTATGACATTTCAACCGGGCTGCCACACTACTTCCGTGTGGCTCCTCAGAAACTGGTCATCTCTCCGCAGTTCAGTCGAGGCTGTTTTGGGGTGGCGGGAGGAGGGAGTGACTAGAGCGTTGATAAGGGACAAACCTGGATCTAAGATGCCGCAGCTGTTTCCGAGGTGCAAAGGGAAGGCAGTGTTGTTCCGCATGCCTGCCTTCCAGCCTGCCCTTCGCCCGGTGACCGGGGACTGGTGGGTGGGGACAGGTGCACTTTAGTCCTGCAGGGGGAAATGGAGCCTGAAGTGGGCCTGCTCACACCACACTGAGCGCTCTCACTGTCCCCCCCAGAGCACAGGGAAGGGCTGGCTGACACATCGCTGTGCTCCAGACATCCCCATGTGTCCCCCTGTGCATACCACATTCACTAACAGCCTGCTGCTCTCCACTCCGTGCTGCTTCTCAGGTTCTGGCTCTGGCTCTCCGACGGCCACTGCGGTCGGTGCTGGGGGTGCGGTGGTGAGCAGGCCTGACTCCGGGAGCTCTGAGCAAGCAGGACTCACTTCTGCCCCTTCCCGCCACTCAGAGAGCAAGGGGCATTTGGGTGGTGCCTGTGGGCAGCTTGTTCTGCCTTCTGCCTCTGTCCATGTCTTTCTCTCTGAGTTTATTCCCCACTCCAAATCCAGCCTTTCATGTCTGTGTATTGTTACTTTGATTCCATTTCAAACTAGCACATTCCTTAGCGTATAATAAATAGACTCAGTCCTGTTTGTTGAGTAAATGGATTTGTTGTATGATTGCCGTTATCTGAGCTACAACTCAGGGAACCCTTCCTGGGGACAACTACCTTACCAAGCTTGATATGCTTTTCTTTATTTTTTTAAGAAGATTTTATTTATTCACTTGAGAGAGAGACAGAGAGAGCACAAACAGGGGAAGAGGCAGAGGGAGAGGAAGAAGCAGACTCCCCACTGAGCAGGGAGCCTGAAACAAGGCTCTGTGCCCCATCCTGGGATGATGACTTGAACCTAAGGCAGATGCTTAACCACTGAGCCACCCAGGCGCCCCTGCAGAGCTGGATATGCTTTTCCTTCCTGTGAAACTCCCATTGAGCTTTATTGGTTCCAAACATGTAAGCATTTTACATACCTGTTCTTTCTTTCTTTCTTTCTTTTTTTAAAAGATTGTATTTATTTATTTGAGAGAGAGGCAGTGAGAGAGAGCATGAGAGGGCAGAAGGTCAGAGGGAGAAGCAGGCTGTCGGTGGAACTGGGAGCCCGTTGTGGGACTCGATCCCAGGGCCTGGGATCATGACCTGAGCCCTAACCAAGAGTCAGTGCTTAACGGATTATGCCATCCAGGTGCCTCCATACCTGTTATTTCTTACTACTTTGTTTTCTATTTGTAATCTCCCCCTCCCACACACGTGAAAGGGTAAGGCAGGAGCAGAGGGACAATAACCTTAGTGACCTTGGACAAACGGTTTAATCTCTGTTTCTTTGTAAAGTGCAGATGATAAGAGTACGTTAGAGCTGCTGTGAGGTAAATTAACTGAGCTCACACGTGGAACGTTCTCAGCAGAGATCGGCACATAAGTATCAGCTGTTTTGATGTAGTTTATTACCTCTGTATTTGCCAGAACACTGGTAACTAACTTCTCAGGTACTGGTACTTGCTGGGCGCTCAGGTATGTTTAGCAGAAAAAGGAGAATTATTTATTTAAAAGTTTGTTTCACTGTCAGCTGTGACCGCTTTACTACCAAATGGCAAAAAAGAGACCAGTGACCTGTCAAAGAGCAACTCCCCTACCGCCTTTTTCTTTTTCGCTCTGAAGGAACCTGTTTTGATAGCAAGGCTCAGGAGATGCAGCCTGGGGTCCCCTGCCTGGCACCAGAGCCAGCTTTTGGCATTCAGAGGCGGCGGAAGAGGTGGAAGAGGCAAATGGGCAGGCCACGGGGCTTGGAACTGGTAGATGGGCTCCCAGAGGCCGGGCCTTGGGGCGGGGGGGGGGGGTTGCCCGGCAAATGCCCATTTCAGCTCTTTACCTCGAAGCTTTTGTGCGTCCCCCACATCGGTGTACACACATTTTCCTGTGGCAGTGGGGTGAGAAACAGAAAACGCTGTGCTCTGTTCTTGCCCCTGCCAAGTAGACCGTGCCAACCCATACTTGTGAGGGGGTGGGCTGGGGGGCAGCTGACCTCTTCAGAACACCGCTTCCTGAGACGTGCACTTCTGTTCTCTGGAGCCCCGCTGACTTCCTTTCCCCTAGGCAGGCTGTGGGCACAGACTTTTTGGGTGTCTTTCACTCTGTGAAGCACAGAACTTCTTCCTTGTCGGAAAGTCTCTACGGTTTGGGAACCTTAGCAAGCACCTATGAGGAGTCTCCTGTGAACTGGGCACTGGGCGGTGAATTAAGATAAAAAGATGCACGGAGCAGGGAGCTTCTTTCCTGGTAGAGGTGGCAGATGTCTGAACCAAGGGTGACGGTGTTGAAAGTGCTTGCCTGCCTGGGAGCCCTGAGGGGACAGTGGGAGTGGCTCCAACCCCCCAGGTCCTTCCTGGGGCTTTGACCTCAACAGCTTCTCAGAGAACAGGTTCTAAATTAGCATTCCCCAGGCTTTTGAACTTGCAGACTCCTTTCATCTACTACTGAATTATAAAAAACTCCCTCTGGAAGTGATTTTGAATTAAAAAAATATTTTATTCAGATCAGTACATTATTGAAAATTATATGAATGTTTGGGATCTGAATTACATTGTTTTTTGAAATACAAGAGGCAGTGAGAATTGTGATAAGATGAACACAGCTTAAGGCTCTGATAATGCACATCTTCGGACATTTTGCAGAATTACCAATTTTATTATGGTTCTCACTTCTCGTATTTCTCACTAACTTCTCACTTAACTCATATTTTACCATTGGCATTCCTAATAAAAGCCTGTCGTTAGTCATGGTCCATTAATGGGTATAAATGAAACCATGTATGACGCAGAGCAAAATCTATTAAAAAGCAGGCGCCTGGGTGCTTCATTAAGCTTCTGCCTTTGGCTCAGGTCATGATCCCAGGGTCCTGGGATTGAGCCCCAAAACGGGCTCCTTGCTCAATGGAAAGCCTGCCTCTTCTTCTCCCACTCCCCCTGCTTATGTTCCCTCTCTCACTGTGTTTTTCTCTGTCAGATAAATAAATAAAATCTTTCAAAAAAAAAAAAAAAGAGTTGAAAAGCTATGTAGAGGCCCAAACTGTGATAAACCAAATAAACCATGAACACACTCATCTGATTTCTGTGACTGGCCCCATGTTTCCTGTGAGTTCACTTGGAGGCTCTTAGTCTGTTCTGGGCTAAAGGGAGGGAAAAAAAATTTTTTTTTAAGATTTTATTTATTTTTCAGAGAGACAGCGAGAGAGCTCACAAGCCAGGGGAGTGGTAGCAGAGGGAGAAGCAGGCTCCCCTCTGAGCAGGGAACCCAATGAGGGACTTGACTCCAGGATCCTAGGATCATGATGTCAGCTGAAGGCAGATGTTTAACCAGTTGAGCTGTCCAGGGGTCCCAAAGGGAGAAAATATTTAAATAATTATTTTATTGATGTATTTTTTAAAAATTAGAAATGTAAACAGAAGCCTTGTAACCTTTAATACATAAATCCTTCCTGAGACTGTAGCTGTTCATCCTCTTCTAAACTGTTACTAACCCACCCCATAAGGATCTCAGTTTAAAATACTAAAGAATGGGACGCCTGGGTGGCTCAGTTGGTTGGATGACTGCCTTAGGCTCAGGTCATGATCCTGGAGTCCCAGGATCGAGTCCCGCATCGGGCTCCCAGCTCCATGGGAAGTCTGCTTCTCTCTCTGACCTTCTCCTCATTCATGCTCTCTCTCACTGTCTCTCTCTCTCAAGTAAATAAATAAAATCTTTTAAAAAAAAAATAAAATAAAATACTAAAGAATGACTAGCTGTGTTCTCTGAGGCTGGGTTGCATTCGCAGACTTCAGTTAATTCAGCCATGCTGCTGTGAGCGTGCCCTTTGTTCCTGGCACCGTGCTGCACACTTGGGGAGCACATCCGAGCAAGACCCATGCGGTCCCTGCCTTTGTTTGTTCATTCCAAAAGGATCTGTCATGGAGGATTCTGATGGGAAGTAGAAGATGGGAAGGGGAGATTGGGCCAGCTCTGGGGTCCCTTGGAGACCAGGCTCAGGGATCTGAACAGCAGTGAGGGACGTTAGCAGGTTATGTAGCATGTGGAAGTGGTTTTTAGGAAGCTTATTTTGCTGCTGGTGAGTAGGGGTCGGTGCAAAGCATGAAGGGAGGGGAGAAGCGAGTTCAGGGTGGTAGTGAAGCGATGGGTTAGAAAGGCCACATCAGGGGCGCCTGGGTGGCTCAGTGGGTTAATAAGCCGCTGCCTTCGGCTCAGGTCATGATCTCAGGGTCCTGGGATCGAGTCCCCCATCGGGCTCTCTGCTCAGCAGGGAGCCTGCTTCCTCCTCTCTCTGCCTGCCTGCCTCTCTGCCTATTTGTGATCTCTCTCTGTCAAATAAATAAATAAAATCTTAAAAAAAAAAAAAAAGAAAGGCCACATCAGGTCAGTGGCAGTGGGGAGAGAAGCACTGGAGAGAGGCAGGAACGCAACAGAGAAGTCTGCTAGGTAGAGGCCACAAGGGAAACAAAGGCACCAGAAAAGAATAGAGAAACGGTCCAGGGTAAGTGAGCAGTAACTGGTTTACCCAGGAAGATTGTGAGTCTGAGTCTGGTTCTAGAAAGTTCGGGCAGTACTGAAGAGGCAGTGGCACTTGCCATGATAACAGCTAGGGCCCAGCCCTGTGCTAAGTTCTCTATGTTACTTATCTCACTTCCTAAGTTGGACAAATGCAGGCGCCCGTGTAACCACTGTAACATTTTCATCACTCCAGATATTTCCTTGAGGCCTCTTTGCAGTCAGGATCCTTCCTCTGGTCCCTGGCAACTACTGGCCTGCTTCCTGTTACTGTCATTTCACCTTTTCTAGAATGTCGTATATATAAATGGCATCTTTTAAGGTATAATGGTTTGCATCTGGCTTCTTTCACTTAGTGTAAAGCTCTGAGATTCTTTCATGTTGTCTCATGTTTCTTTTTATTGCCGGGTAATATTTCACCTTTTGTTACGCATTCATTAGCTGGTGGACATTTGGCTTGTTTCCACTTTGGGGCTGTTGCGAATAAGAGCTTCTATGAACATTGGGTACCAGTCTTTGTGTGGACAGACTTTCATTTCTCCTGGGCAGATATCTAGGAATGGAATTGTTTAGTCATATGGTGAGCGTATATTTAACTTTAAAAGAGAAATTGCTCAGACTTTTCTGGATTCTTACCTGATTCTCATGACAACTCTGGATTGAGCTATTATCTCCATTTTTCTGTTGGAAGAAAATGAGGTCCAGAGAGGGTAAGTAACGTGTTCCAGGCCATGGGGCTGGGGGCGGCAGAATGGTCTGTAGGCCAGTGGACCTTGAGCCATCCCCAGCCTGGTCTGTTATCAGGGTGCACAGAGCCGTGGACCTGTTTGATGTCTCCCTGAAGCCTGGGCTTAGACGAGGCTGAGTTAGGGGTCCTCCCCTGAGTCACTGAACCGGACAGTGGTTTGGGTTGCCATTTCCTCCGTTCTCCCACCCTGGCTGCAGAGGCCTGGAGTTAGTTCGTTACGTGCCGTGGAGGCTGTAGGGCCGTGCTGTCCAGATCACGCATGTAATTGTAAGTTTTCTCATATCCACATTAGAAAAGTAAAAAGGAAAGGTGAAATGAATTTAGGTGATCTATTCCTAACCCAATATATCCAGAATATTATTTCAATGGATAAGCAGTATAAAAACTATTAATATGTTTTATGTTCTTTATGTCCTACAAAGTTTTTGAAATCTGGTGTGCATTGTACAATTACAACATACTGCAGTTGGAACTAGCCGCATTTCAGATTCACGATAGCTACATCCTGCTTGTGGCTACTACCCTGGACAGGCCAGATGCAGACATTAAAAATAATATCCAGATGTATGGTTGCTAATATAGAAAGAGATTTGTCTTATATATATATTTTTTTAAAGATTTATTTATTTATTTGACAGAGATCACAAGTAGGCAGAGAGGCAGGCAGGGCCAGGGGCGGGGGAAGCAGGCTCCCCACTGAGCAGAGAGTCCGATGCAGGGCTCGATCCCAGGACCCTGAGATCATGACCTGAGCCAAAGGCAAAGGCTTAACCCACTGAGCCACCCAGGTGCCCCGAGATTTGTCTTATATTAAGTGGGGGGAGAAAAACAAGTCATAACACAACTATGTTTACTGTGCTTACGTTTTCATAAATATCTCATGTGTATGTTTGCAAACAGTTCATAACTCTACTGTCCAGTGGCTACAGTTAGCCACTTAGACTACTTAAATTTTTTTTTTTTAAGATTTTATTTATTTATCAGAGAGAGGGAGAGCGAGCGAGCACAGGCAGAGTGGCAGGCAGAGGCAGAGGGAGAAGCAGGCTCCCTGCTGAGCAAGGAGCCCGATGTGGGACTCGATCCCAGGACGCTGGGATCATGACCTGAGCCGAAGGCAGCCGCCTAACCAACTAAGCCACCCAGGCGTCCCTAGACTACTTAAATTTAATAAAATTAAATAAAACTTAAACTGCAGTCCCCCAGTCAGTGGCCACTCTGTTGGGCCTCACAGCCTTAGGTCAGGACTCTCTCCAGACTGCTGAATGGAGTGAGAAGACCTGAATGGGAGCACAGGACATGACCACCCTGCAGTGACCACTGAGACCAAGAGCCTAAATGATTTCTGATAGTAAAGCACAGGGAGGATGTGCAGTTGTTGTTGGAGGTGAACAGGAGCATAGTGTGGAAACAGAATGGCCCAGTCAAAGGCTCTGTTGCCTTCTGGGACAGCTGAAGTTAACCACCATTCACATTGCTGGGTGCTCACTCCAGAAGCCTGATACTTGCTTCAGGACATCTAAAAATGTTCCTCTCTGCTCTTTGGAACCTGCCTCGTGTTTGGGGGGTGCTTATTTAATATTGGGAAGAGAAAAGACTTTTCACATTTGTACACAGCTTCTCTACGGTGCCCGGTTACATCCAGCCCACAGTTTGCGAACGTGCAGGAGGAGGCAGCTCGTGGAGCGCAGAGGTCCTCAAGCCAGGAGCCCGTGCTGGGAGGTGTGGAGAGCTCTGCAGCTGTTTCAACTCCTGTCCCCCAGGCCTGGGTTCCTGTGGTCCCCAATGTGCCCTCACTCTGGGCTCCTTCCTCACTTGAGCGACTGGTTCTGCCTGTTTCTCTGAGCTCTCCTGCAAAATGAGGGGTGTGTGATGTGGAAGCGTCCCGCCTCAGGCCACGCAGGGTAGGAAGTGCTGTGCCCTGGGTCAGAATGGCGTGGAGTCCGTTCTCCTGACTTCCTAGCTGAGTGCCCTCCTTTAAGGCACCTGCCCTCTGAGAGGTGGGGTTCTTGTGAAATAGATAGTGACATGTACCTCCCAGCACTGCGGGGAAGTGGGATAAGCTGAGGAACCGAAGAGTAAATGCTCCACCAACGTAGCCGTTTCCCCCTTCAGCTCTGAAGAGGCCTATGGCCACACGACTTGTAGAGTCACTACACGGTTATGATTGGAACTGGCGTCTCAGGAGGACACCGGGATGCTTTTAGGCGAGGTAGAGTAAATTTACGTGCAGTCAGCCCTCCCTCATCCTTCGTGATGCTGAGTGGTTCTACTCCTTGGAAACCCCTAGGGACTTCCCGAGCTTGACTTCCCCATAGTTTCAAGCTCCTTTCCCACCAAATATTTTACCACCGCTGAAACTAATAGGAGGGTTAATTTGTTTGGCTTTCATCTTCTGTTTTTCCAATCTCCCCAGCACAGTAAAGGTGCTGGTGAGTCATAAAATGACTGAAAGTTCACTTACCAAGGGAAGAAAGATGATAGCTTGCATTCATCATGGATAAGGTACTGTGCTCTTCTCTGAGCTCAGATAATCTCAGTTCTTATCGCTCAGGATTCTTCTAAAGTAGCATGTTTAAAATTACATGTGTAGCAAACCAAGGAACTTTTGGAAAAATTGTTTTTCCTGATTAGGAAAGTAAAATATGCTCATTGCAGATAACCTAAAAAATATGCAAAAAAAAAAAAAAATAGCCAGGAGAATTTAGACCACACATAATTTCACCCCAGAGATAACTACTGTTAATATCTATTGTAGTTCCCTCTTCTTATCAATGTTATCAGTTTTTTTAACCCTTTAGAATATTTGACATTATAGCATCCACATTGTCCTGTGTCATGAAAAATTCCTATAATACACCATTCTAAAGGCTTGCATAATCTTTCACTACATGGTCATACCATAAACAACATAACGTTTCTCTTACTGTTGATATCCGGCTCTTTTTAGGGTGAGGCTTTTAACTTAGCTTCCTTAAAAGTGGATATAGAGGGGCGCCTGGGTGGCTCAGTGGGTTAAGCCGCTGCCTTCGGCTCAGGTCATGATCTCAGGGTCCTGGGATCGAGTCCCGCATCGAGCTCTCTGCTCTGCAGGGAGCCTGCTTCCTCCTCTCCCTCTCTTTGCCTGCCTGTCTGCCTGCTTGTGATCTCTGTCTGTCAAATAAATAAAATCTTAAAAAAAAAAAAGTGGATATAGACAGGATTCCGGGCTGGCTTGGTTGGTGGAGCGTGTGATTCTTGATTTCCGGGTTGTGAGTTTTAGCCCCACATTGGGTATAGAGATTACTTAAAAATAAAAACCTTTTTTTTTTTTTTTTTAGATTTTATTTATTTATTTTGACAGAGAGAGAGAGAGCGAGCGCACGAGCGTGCACGCGAGTGAGCGCACAAGCAGGGGGAGTGACCAGGAGAGGGAGAGGGAGAAGCAGGCACCCTGCTGAGAAGGGAGCCCTAAGGAGGGCTCCATTCCAGGACCTCAGGATCAGACCCCAGCCAAAGGCAAACTGAGTCACCCAGGTACCTGTTAAAAATAAAATCTTAAAAACAAATAAGTAGATAAATAAATGTAAGCGTAGAAGCTGGGACAAGAGAAGCTGGAGTAGTGGTGCCTGCTGTCAGCAATCAGAGACTGATACAGTTATTTCCTGTGTTCAGAGAGAATGGCTGCTTTTTGTTTTTCCCTAGGTACTCCTGACAGTGCTGTGGCCATCTCCTGAGCTTGCTGATTGGGGCTCTGGTGTATTCATCTGTACACACCTTGTGTTTGTTTTTTCTTAGCAGGAAAGAAAACTAAGTTATGGAGCTGGCTTCTTGGGCTGGGTGCTGTTAAGTATACGGGTTCCTCTAATATTTACTGCCATCCTGCTGGAAAGGTATGCTTTTGCAGATAAACTGAGGCTCAGAGGCTCAGCAAAGTTAGGTCTCAAAACTAGTAAGTGCCAGCTGGGGTTTGAACTGGGTCTCTGTGACTGGAAAACCAGGCCCTCTCCCTTTGGGGACTTGCAGTGGAGGCATGGGGGAGGCGCGCGCACTGTGGCCCATCAGCATATCAGCCTCCAGAAGGCTTTGGGGCCATGGCACAGAGTGGGAAAGGCCCCAGGAGGAGGAACACTTCCTTCTTAGCTGGTACCCAGGTCATTACTAGCTGTCAGATACCAGAGCCCCCATGAACATCATTATTTCCGACCAGATCAGAGTTTTCTTGTCAGCCAGCTAAATAGTGGTTCTTGGAGGTTATGTTCACTGCGTCTGTTTCTACACTTTTAGGGCACCGGCCCAAGAAATTTGAGGATTATTGGAGGTCATATTTTGTTTTTAATTACTATTTAATTGAGCCCGAGATTTTTGAGGGTTTTTCCCCCTTTGCTTTGACGTAAGATGGGATTCATGTCTCATCTTAGCAAATTATGTGATTTGTTTTGGCGTCATTTAAGGGTCCTTGTACCACAGAATGCCACAGAAACTGCTGTTTAAAATGCCATGTTCATTCTCTAGTCATGTCTGTGGCCAAGAGGATTTTTGAGCGTTGCTTTGCAGTGTTGCTCCTAGCTGAACATCGGCTGTCTTTGAAGTCAGGCAGGGAGACCAGCTCCCCCGGCAGGGCAGGAGACTGTCCCACAGAGGAGAGCTTGGACTTCAAAAGGCCTGGAGAGGGAAGAAGCTTGCTCAGTAAGGTGGTGGCATCTCACTGCAGGCATCAAAGCACATTTATGAACGTGTTCCTTGCCCCTTCTGGGAACACAGAGTAGAAACTGGAGAACTTGCTTTGCATGAAGGTGAAGCACACAGTTCTATGATTCAGTTAGATTTTATTTATTTATTTGACAGAGAGAGATCATAAGCAGGCAGAGAGGCAGGCAGAGAGAGAGGAGGAAGCAGGCTCCCTGCTGAGCAGAGAGCCCGATTCGGGGCTCGATCCCAGGACCCTGAGATCATGACCTGAGCCGAAGGCTGCGGCTTAACCCACTGAGCCACCCAGGCGCCCGATTCAGTTAGATTTTAAATGAGACTTATTTCACTTGGTCGAAAAGGAGATACAGTTGGCTTCACTCACCTGCCCAATATTTAATTTATTTATTTATTTGAGAGAGCACATCTGCACACAGTGGGGAGGGGCGGAGGAAGAGAGAGAAACAGACTCCCTGCTGAGCAGGAAGCCTGATGCAAGACTTGATCCCAGGACCCCAAGATCATGACCCGAGCTGAAGGCAGACATTTTACTGACTGAGCCACCCAGGTGCCTCCCCTTCAAATGCCTTTTAAAACATGAATGCTGGGCATCTGGGTGGCTCAGTGGGTTAAAGCCTCTGCCTTCGGCTCGGGTCATGATCCCAGGGTCCTGGGATTGAGTCCTGCATCGGGCTGCGGAGCCTGCTTACCCCCCTCTCTCTCTGCCTACTTGTGATCTCTGTCAAATGAATAAAATCTTAAAAAAAAAAATGCTTTCATTGGTTTGGGGGCAGGTTTTGCACATTATTGGAGTACACAGCAATGAGAATAAAGCACTGGTACATTTTAGCACTGAAAATCTACAAATGAAACAGCAATAGTAATGAATATTTAGCAGAGCAAGGAGTCATCATTAATTCTAGGTGAAATATTAAGAATTGTAAGCAGCCGGGCAGGTTGCTTTGAGCTGAGCAGAAGTCCTGCAACTGAGAATTTCCTTCGAGACCTTGTTGTCCTTCGGGATGCTGTTGCCCAATACCTGTGAGCTGTGGCCCTTGTGCTGTGTGATACCATGGGTTTGAATATTAGGTTTATAAATAGGGATGATAAATCAGGGCTTGGAAGATCCATGGAGACTTTCTTTAAAAAAAAAAAAAATTCTGTTTTATTATTTAAGTAGAGTTGACTTACAACTCTGAGAGCATGAGAAGGGGATTAAGGAGTAGAGGTAGAGAGAGAAGCAGACTCCCCACTAAGCAGAGATCCTGATGTGGGGCTCTCTCTCAGGACCCTGGGAGCATGACCTGAGCCAAAGGCAGGTGCTTAACTGACTGAGCCATCCAGTCGCGTGGCCTATTTATTTTATAACTGGAAGTTTGTACATCTTAACCCCCTTCATCTATTTCAATCTATTTCACCCATGTCCCCACACCCAATGAGATTTTCTTGAGCATGCTGTTTGACTTTTCCTGTATGTAGATGTGCATGAAAAAGCAACATGCTTCCTCCTTTCCAAAGGAGCAATCAGTCAGTTAATTAATTCCCACCAACGAGTATTTGCTGCTATGGGCCTGACCTCGTGCTGGGTGCTGTTTTCAATACAAAGAAATACGTGGATTCTAGCCCTTGAAGAACTTAATTCAGTTGGAGAGAGTCCCTCCTCTCCCCGGACATAGGTAGACATAGGACAGTAACATGATTAAACAGCTGACCTTGCCAGATGTTGACTCGGTAGAACAGAGAAAGAGGGGAATCGGTAGGGGATGTTTAGGACACACAGAATCTGACTGAGCAGAGGCGGGTTTGAGGTGGAGGAAGAGTTAGGACACTTCGGGTGGGTGAGAGCCAAACATGGAAGCTAGGCTAAGAGTTGGGTTTTAGTCTCTGGCCATTGGGAACCCTGGAACGTTCCTGAGCAGGGAAGTAGGATGTTGTTGGATGGCCAGTAAGTTCACCCATGCTCAGCGTTCTTTGCAGGCCTTCCTATGAAGGGAAAGTGCCAGGAGGAAGTGGGTTTGGGAATGAACCCAAGAGAATGGTGGGGCTAGTAGGTGCTGGAGACCGGGCCTTCCACCTCAAGCTATTACTTTCTTTCTAGTCAACGTATTTGCCTTTTCAGAGATCCCAGCTGCAAAATGAGGGTAATGGTTCCCATCGGCAAGGAGGGGCGAGGCTGGGGATGGAGGAGGCTCTGAGGTTTGGTGGGTGCTTGGCTCATTTGTTTCCTTCCTCTCTTGAGAGGGTTTTTATTTTTATAGTGGAAAGCTGCTTCCTTTTTAAGAGGTTTTAGAACCATGGTTCTCGCCCCTGGCTGCACTTTAGAATCACCTGGGGAACTTTTAGGACCTACTAATGCCGTGTTTCAGCCAGACAAGTTAAATCAGAATCTTGGGGAGGGAGGGTCAAACCTTTAGTATCCTTTTATTTTTATTTTAGTTCTCTAGGTGATTATCGAATGCAGCAGCATTGGGACCCTCTGCTTTAGAGATGGTGATGTGGGAACACAGACAGGTGAAGTACCTCCAAAAAGCTGCCCTCATCTCTCTGTACTTTGAGTCTTATCTGTGCCAGAAGAGAAGGAAGAATTATGTGGGTTAATCTGGTTTGAAGGTTTGCTTAAGTTTGGGTTTTAGTTCCTTTAACACATTTTTTTCCCAGAGTGATCAGTGTTTGTAGCCTCATTAAGGTAATTTGGGGCCAGACAGATTCAAAATAAGTTTTCCTTCTCATTTTGTTCCTAAAATTTCATCGAACCAAGACATCTTTGAATGTCACCTATTGTGCAGGGAAATCTTAACTGCGTTTCTGAAAACTTAGGAAGCAAAATGCCAATGAGGATGCTTACTTGGAAAACGGCCTGTGTTGGGAACATTAATCAACAGTTGTGGAAATGACAGCCCCCTCCCCCCCAGTACTGGAGTCAGTGGGTCACCATCATTAGAAATGGACCACTTGGGTGCCTGGGTGGCTCAGTGGGTTAAAGCCTCTGCCTTCATCTCAGGTCATGATTCCAGAGTCCTGGGATCATCGAGCTCTCTGCTCAGCGGGGAGCCTGCTTCCCTCTCTCTCTCTCTGCCTGCCTCTCTGCCTACTTGTGAACTCTGTCTGTCAAATAAATAAATAGAATCTTAAGAAAAGAAAAAAAGAAATAGACCACTTGAGTTGCACCCACTAGTGAGGTCTCTCATCTTTCAGGGTTGCAGAAAGAGCTCAGGGCTCCCCAGGTCACTTAGGGCTGCGAGCCGGGCAGGTGGGAGGGTCTTGGGAATCTGCTACTGAGGTTGCATTTCCCACTCAGTGGCTTCCTAGTTATGTGACCTTAGCTCCCTCAGCGGAGCTGAGATCTAACCTCTTGGCAGCTGTGAGAATTGGAAAGAAGTGCAGAGTAAAGGGCTTAGCAAAGTTCCAGGCACAGGATCGGTGCTTGCTTCTCTCTAACGTCACTTAAGTAAGAAATTCCATGGTCCTGGTGCCTTTCCAGTTTGAAGAACTTCTGCACCAGACCACACAAACTAGCCAAAATGCTAGGGCTTGACAGGATGGCCACTCTGCCCCACCGAGATGGAGGGCATGGTGTCATGGGGGGAGCAAGGAGAAGGCCTGTTGGGGAAGTGGCAGCAGATGGCAGGGTTTGGGGACAGGTGTAGACCTATGAGACTCAGGGCTGCACTACAGAGCCCTTCATTGCCTGATGGGCCTTGGTGGTTTATTGTCTCTTTGATATACATGGCAGTTTCCATTCCGCATTAGAGATGACAGAAAAGATGGGAAAGATTTGCTGGAGGATTCTGGGCTGCTGACCGTGGTGCAGGAGGAGAAGGTATGACTTCAATGTTGGGTTTCTACCAGTCCCCAGGGCACTCTTCTTTCTGCTTTAATAAGAGCTACAGCCTGATTGCCAGCAGTGGACAGCAGTGCTCTGTTTAGTTTGCAGATTGGAAATTTGAGGTGAAAATATCTCCTTTTGGTCAAGTGGATGGTGGTATCAAGCAAAATAAAAAAAAATCAAACATTTTATAGTAAGGGACTAACTTGCCTTATTGAACTGGAGTAAAATTATTTCTGAGTAGGGACACTCAGGTGGGTCAATCGGTAGAGGGACTCTTGATCTTGGGGTTGTGAGTTCGAGCCCCATGTTGGGGTGGAGTTTACTTAAAGGAAATATTTTCGAGCAAAATTACCTTATATTCTCCAGTGTCTTTCTGTATCTGTTACCAGATGGCATATGGGACTTGGGGGCCACAGTGAAGCCTTAATGGGTCCCTGATGTGTTTTTACACAATGGTGGTGCTTTCAGGCCACCAGTAACTAAGTAAGTCTAGGTGGACACAAGTGGTGTTGTATATGAGATACTAGTAGGCTATGGCCAACTACAGATGAAGACAGAGGTAGCCCCCAGCACCACCCTGTAAGCCAAGCCTCCATGGATGGGGATGTTTAATGATGCGCCTGAACCTGGCTGTCTCAGCCTTAGCACCAAGGACATTCGGTGCCAGGTAGTCCTTCGTGGCGGGGGTGGGCAGGGAGGGCTGTGCTGTCCATTGTAGGTGTTTTGCAGCATCCCTGACCTCTGTCTACTGGATGCCAGTAGCTCCCTCATCCCTTGTGACAACCAGTGATGTCTCCAGACATTGCTAAATGTCACTTGGGTCAGAATCACCCTCTTTTGAAATCACTGGCCTAAATTTAAAGAATGTCTTGGCACAGACATTAATGGCGATGTCATTTTGGCTATCACCGTCTGACAACATGACCCAGGCATTATCTTGTAGTTACTGCTTCCCTCTGTCACATGCTTTTCCCAGTCATTATTGCTTTATAGACAGGGTCTTTTTTAAGACAGTGTAATAATCATAATCACAATAATAGACAACTTTATAGGGTATCAATGAAGAGACTTCAGGAATACCTTAGTGAGAATTATTAGCCTGATAGTCCTGCAATCCTGGAGTAGAGACAATGGTAAAGGCTCATGGAAGACTAGAGCACATAGTGGTTACTGTCAGTTGCGGGGAGGGGAGAGGAATAAAGGGCAAAGAACATATAGAAAGGAGTAAGGTGAGAAGATGTTTGCCAGTTGACCAAATAGTGTAGACATAACCGACTCTGGCACAAATGTGTGTTCAGGAAGTTCTAAATTTTATTAAGTAAACTCTGCTCTCAATCTGGGTCTCAAACTCACGGCTTTGAGATCAAGAGTCCTGTGTTTATAGACAAGTTTTTGTTTTTGTTTTGTTTTAATCTAAATTGTGTGTCTACGAAGGAAGGAATGGAATCAGACTGTACCTTTCTGTTCAGACTTACACCCCAGCATGAATGAAGTACAGGGATTGGAACATTATGGGTGCATTAGTGGATATTTACAGTTGGCAGCAATGTCTTTGTAAAGCACAGGTCTGAACTTTAAACTCAACATATGTAAAGCGCGACAACTGTGTTTTTACTCAGTACCTACAAAGTGCCCAACACTGAACTGGAATTTTTAAAATTAGTATTATTCGAGGGGCGCCAGGCAGCTCAGTCGTTAAGTGTCTGCCTTTGGCTCAGGTTATCATCCCAGGGTCCTGGGATCCAGCCCCACATTGGGCTCCCTGCTCAGCAGGAAGCCTGCTTCTCCCTCTCCCAATCAATCTCCCTGCTTGTGTTCCTCTCTTGCTGTTTCTCTAGCAAATAAGTAAATAAAATCTTTTAAAAAAATGAATTAAATTAATATTATTCCTCTGATAAATCATAGTGAAATAATAGATGCTAAAAGTGGTTTTTGAGAATCAACATTTTCCCTCAATTTTAGACATCAGAAGAGCTTGTCTTTTCAATGTGTGGTTGTTTGGAAGTACTCCATGATATATGCTAATTTCAGCTTGACTCTGAGAATGTAAAAGCCCAGAAAATTTGCCTGGAAAAAAGAAAATTTTCACCATAAAGGATTGATCCCCCAAATTTAAGAATGTCAGAAGTTTTCAGCATTTTATCTGTATGGATTTAGAAATAATTGCATTAGCATATTGCTTAAGAGATTTGCCACACTACACGAATCAGTCTTTTTTTTTTTTTTTTAAAGATTTTATTTATTTGACAGAGAAAGATCACAAGTAGGCAGAGAGAGAGAGAGAGGGAAGCAGGCTCCCCGCTGAGCAGAGAGCCCGATGCGGGACTCGATCCCAGGACCCCGAGATCATGACCTGAGCCGAAGGCAGTGGCTTAACCCACTGAGCCACCCAGGCGTCCCACGAATTAGTCTTAAAATATTTATTTTATGGGATGCCTGGGTGGCTCAGTCATTAAGCATCTGCCTTCTGCCTTCTGCTCAGGTCATGTTCCTGGGGTCCTGGGATTGAGCCCTATATTGGGCTTCTTGCTCAGTGGGAATCCTGCTTCTCCCTCTCCCACTTTCCCTGCGTTCCCTCACTTGCTGTCTCTCTGTCCAATAGATAGATAAAATCTTAAAATATATATATATATGCACATATATTTTTATATTTATATTTATATAAATTTATTATTTATTATTTTATTTTATTTTATTTTATTTTATACCCCCATATGAACCCAACTCAGCATGGCTGCCAGGTACACAACTGATTCATTCATAATTGAGTGGATATTGTTGAATTGCCATCCTTAACATATTCCTGAGAAGGTGGGAATTCCTGCTCTGAGAACTTTATACACTTTTCTTAAATACTCGGAGTGGAAATGAAAGATAGCGCAATAACATCTATTTTAAAATTCAGTCACCAGGTTAACAGTGCTTATTTGGCTTTGTTTTCTAAATCACCTATTTAAATGAGAATTCAGTAGAAAAGATTTGTTGAATACCTTGTTGATAAGCATTTGTTGAGTAGTGATTGTCCGTAATGCCTAAATCATACCATCCAAGGAGATTAAAACAATTCTGAGCCTTTGAGGAAAGAATGTCAACATTCTTAAATGATTTAATCTATACCTTCATCATGAATCCTCCTGTATATAGACAGAAGGCTAGACTAGATCTGTGTTTCCTGCTTACTGTCTTCGTAAGAATTATGCGGGGAGGGGCGCCTGGGTGGCTCAGTTGTTAAGCTTCTGCCTTTAAAATCTTAAAAAAAAAAAGGGAGGCTGTTAACACATGTAATTCTAGGGTTCTATCTCAGAGATTCTAATTCAGCATTTCTGGTGCAAAGCCTGAGAATGTGTGTTTTTTTTTTTTTTTAAGATTTTATTTGTCAGGGGGAGAGAGAGAGCATAAGCAGGGGAAGCTGCAGGCAGAGGGAGAAGCAAACACCCTGCTGAGCTGAGCAGATAGCCTGACTGGGGACTGGGTCCCAGGACCCTGGGATCATGACCTGAGCCTAAGGCAGCCGCTTAACCACTGAGCAACCCAGACGTCCCAAGAATATGTTTTTTTTTTTTTTATAAAGATTTTATTTATTTATTTGACAGACAGAGATCACAAGCAGGCAGAGAGGCAGGCAGAGAGAGAGAGAGAGAGGAGGAAGCAGACTCGCTGCTGAGCAGAGAGCCCGATGCGGGACTCAATCCCAGGACCCTGGGATCATGACCGGAGCCGAAGGCAGAGGCTTAACCCTCTGAGCCACCCAGGCGCCCCAAAAATATGTATTTTGAATACCCTCTCCTCTCTCTCCTCCTCAGGAGCAGAGAGATGTTAATGATCAAGCAGGTAGGGGGTTTGGTCACTGGATTTGGTTTCTTTGGAAAATGCCATCACTGCCTCTCTATTCTACCCTTTCACTTGCTTCCCTAATCCGGGCCTTCTCTAGCTGGGGATGCATATAGAATGCAAACTCTGAACACCCAAAATCGTGGATCTTAGTCTTCCGATTGCTACCACTCCTTGTTTGAATACCTAAGTTTAAACTTTTTATCTTAGGGAATTACAGATTTACATGCCGTTGTAAGAAATAACACAGAGAGATCCCATATGTCCATCATCCAGTTTGTTTCAGTGGTACTGTCTTGTGAAACTGTGGTTCAGTATCACAGTCAGCACATTGACTTTGATACAGTCTAGATCCAGAACATTCCCATCAATCCAAGCATCCCTCAGGCAGGTGTGGATGGCTGATGCACTACAGAAACTTATTTTTCACAGTTCCAGATGTTGAAAGTCCGAGATCAGGGAGCCAGCGTGGTTGCCTTCTGGGGAGAGTCCTCTTCCTCATTCATCACTGGTACTTTCTCAAAGTATCCTCTTGGTAGAAGGGGCAAGGGATCCTTCTGGAGCCTCCTTTACTTGGCACTAAACACATTCATGAGGGTTTCACTTCCATGACCTAAGAACTTCTCACAGGTCCTGCCTCCTAATACCATTATCTTTGGGGTTCGTATTCAGCATGAATTTGGGGGGGGGAGGGACACAAACATTGAAAGCATAGCCCCTCACTTTGGCTTTCTATAGCCACACCTGCATCCCTACCCCCCACACCCTACCAATCCAGCCTTAACTCCTACAACACTAATTTGTTCTCCGTATCTATCATGTTGTCATTTCATGAATGGAGTCATACAGTTTATAATCTTTTGGGCCCAACTTTTTCACCCAGCATAACCCTGGAGATTCATCCAAGTTGTTACGTGAACCAGTAGTTTATTCTTCTTTGTAACTGAGTATTGCTGTGTGATACGGATGCAGCAGAGTTTAACCCCTCACCTGTTGATGGACATCTGGTTGGTTTCTAATTTTGGGCTGTTACTAATGAAGCTGCTACCAACACTGGAACAGAACATTCCTGTACAAGTTTTGTGTGATCATAAATGCTCATTTCTCTAGGGTAATGCCCAGGAGTACAATTGCTGGGTCACATAATAGTTGCATGTTTAATCTTTTAAGAAACTGCTAAACCGGGGCGCCTCGGTGGCTTAGTGGGTTAAAGCCTCTGCCTTCGGCTCAGGTCATGATCCCAGGGTCCTAGGATCGAGCCCCACATCGGGCTCTCTGCTCAGTAGGGAGCCTGCTTCCTCCTCTCTCTCTCTGCCTGCCTCTCTGCCTACTTGTGATCTCTGTCTGTCAAATAAATAAATAAAATCTTAAAAAAAAAAAAAAAGAAACTGCTAAACCATATTCCAGAGTGAGGGTCCGTTTTACATGCCCACTGGCAGTATATGTGTGATCCAGTTTCTCTGTGACTTAGCCAGCATTTGGTATTATTTTTTGTTTGTTTTAGTCATTGTGGCAGGTGTGTAATAATATTTCATTGCGGTCTTTGTATGTGTTTTCCAGATGACTAGTAATGTTGAACATCTTTTTCTGTGCTTATTGCCATCTGTATGTCCTCTTGAAAGGAATGTGTATTCTACTGGAGTGTTCTGGCTGGAGTGTCCACAAATCCTTATTAAAAATGTTGGTTGAGGGGCGCCTGGGTGGCTCAGTGGGTTAAAGCCTCTGCCTTTGGCTCAGGTCATGATCCCAGGGTCCTGGGATCAAGCCCCACATCAGGCTGTCTGCTCAGCAGGGAGCCTGCTTCCTCCTCTCTCTCTGCCTCTCTGCCTACTTATGATCTCACTCTCTGTCAAATAAATAAATAAATAATCTTAAAAAAAAATGTTGGTTGATGTATTGTTGAGTTCTTCTGTGTCCTTCCTGTCTAATAGTTCTATTAATTACTGAAAGAAGGGTGTGGAAGTCTCCATCCATAACCATGAATTTGCCCATTTCTTCTTTCAGTTCCGTCAGTTTTTGCCTCCCGTATTTTACATCTCTGGTGTTTGGTATATACACATTTCAGATTGCTGTGTCTTGCTGGTTGATTACTGTTTTATCTTGATGCAATATCCTCTATCTCTAGTACTTTTCTTTGCTCTGAAGTCTACTTTATCTGATATTTTCAATTAATTTTGATTCTCTGATTTGGGTGTCTTATAACAGCCTCTTTCTTTCCCCTCTCTTTTTTTAGGAGTATATCATTCGGGTGCAAAGAGGAATTTCAGCAGAAAACAGTTGGCAGGTAGGCATTTTTTTTTTGTCACTAGAAAAATGTTTAACTGTTTAAATAAAAATCTGACTCAGGTTATCCAAAACTGTGGGAAAACCAAAACATGCATAAATATGAATCCTGCTTCTTTTAGATATAAACCTTCCAGCTTTAAGATTTATATCCAAAGGGTTTTCTGTTCCCATTTGTTTGGTTTAATTGGTATATGATGTTACCACAGAGAGTATCTAGGAATTTGTTGTCTAGTTTGACCCAGAGTAAGATAGATAGTAGGTAGATGACTTGTTTTGTTCTTAGTAATTCATACTTCTCCCCTGCAGCCATGTGTAGGTGGGGCCCGTTAGAGTGAGGTCCCTCGGATGGAAAGCCTAGAGGGGACCCTGGACATTGTACAGCTCAGAGCCTGTGCATTTCATGGACTCCCCATGGACTTGCCCTATAGCCCGAGGGTCTGTGCTCTTCCGTAGTGGAAAGAGAGTAAAAACTGCCTACTTAGATCCAGAAGTCCTTCCTGTGTCGGTTGACTTGCAGAGGGTGGGTGACTTCTCTCTAGGGGCCATTTTTTCTTGCTTTTGTAATTATAACCCCCCCCCCCTTACAAAGCAGCGTATGTACCTTGTCCTTCAGGCCTGAATCTTAGCTCTCACCCTGAGCAGTCTTGGACCACAGTGGTCCACACTTGGTCTTCTCTTTGCCTGAATTTTCAAACTGGTTTTTTTTTTTTTTTTTTTTAAAGATTTTATTTATTGGGGCGCCTGGGTGGCTCAGTGGGTTAAGCCGCTGCCTTCGGCTCAGGTCATGATCTCAGGGTCCTGGGATCGAGTCCCGCATTGGGCTCTCTGCTCAGCAGAAAGCCTGCTTCCTTCTCTCTCTCTCTGCCTGCCTCTCAGTGTACTTGTGATTTCTCTCTGTCAAATAAATAAATAAAATCTTAAAAAAAAAAAAAAAAGATTTTATTTATTTATTTGACAGAGAGAGATCACAAGTAGGCAGAGAGGCAGGCAGAGAGAGAAAGGGGGAAGCAGGCTCTCCACCGAGCAGAGAGCCCGATGTGGGGCTTGATACCAGGACCCTGGGATCATGACCTGAGGCAAAGGCAGAGGCTTTAACCCACTGAGCCACCCAGGCGCCCCTCAAACTGGTTTTTTAAAAATTATTATTTTTTGTTTATTTGAAGGAGAGAGAGAGTGAGAGAGAGCACGAGGGGGGAGAAGGCCAGAGGGAGAAGGACACTCCCTGCAGAGCTGGGATCCTGATGCAGGACTTGATCCTGGGACTCCAGGATCATGACCTGAGCTGAAGGCAGTGGCTTAACTAGCTGAGCCACCTAGCACCCTCAAACTGCTTTCTGCGTGAATAGTTACACTATTTAACATCTCTTGAACATTTGTTGTCAGGCACTGATTCAGGCACATTAATTCACTCAACCCTTTAAAAATACATATGCATGATTGGAGCTCCTTGTTTTACATTCAAGGGTTACTAACTAGGCAATGGTCACACACAAATCAGCGACAGAATAGGGTTGGAATCTGTGTATTTGCCATGATTCACTGCTGTGTACCTTTCACTCCTTTGCACTTATGAGGGATGGCCTTCTATTTTAACTCTTGTATTTGACAAGCAGGGCAAGAACATTGTCCTACCAGGGAAATCAATCCTTGGGGTAGTTTTCCAGATACAAGGCATTAGAATCCTGGGGATACTTCCCCAAAACGTGGACTCTTGGGCCCCATTGTGGACCTACTGGGGGAGATTCTCCGAGGGCAGAGTCCTAGAAGATGGTAGGTAATTCTGCTCACTATTATTTTGGAGTCCTCAACAAGCGTTGCAGTCAAATCATTCAAAAGCAAAATAATTTCCTTGCCCAGAGCCTGAAGAGCTAGTGGAATTTGACTCTGGCCTAATCAGTGCCATCAGCATAACTAAGAAAGAATGTGTAGACAGTGGAAAGTGGACTGTCTACCAAGAGGGGAAACACAGGGAATTGGGAAAGGTGTGGCCTCTCTGCCTGCAGGTACAGTCCTATCTCTAGAACGGTGGGTTCTCAACTGGGGGAAGTTTTATCCAGGGCAAGGATGAAAGGGCCTCAAAACTGTTCACTTCCCTTTACTTTGATTTCATGTTCAGTAAAACTTTTTTGGGTGGGAGCATAAATCATTAATTCATCTTTCCAGGTGCCTGGTTAATGAGAAAGATATTTAAAGGGCTATTCACCCTAAAAACAAATACATCATCATTCTCTTTTACCTATTGGCATCTTGTGTGTTTGACTGGTGTTAACCGGTTTCCCATGGGCCTAGCTAGCTCTGGGCACTGATAAGTCTGTTTTCTGGGCCTGTCAGTTAAGCAATTTAAGCACCTGGTGTAAGCCCTACTACCTTTAGTTCAAGTGCCTCAGCCCTAGAATGCTAATAAATATTAAATAAGGAAATGAAAGAGGTGGTCTTTACTGAATGAAAACACCGCTCTCTTGTCTTACAGATCGTTAGGAGATACAGCGACTTTGATTTGCTGAACAACAGCTTGCAGGTAAATACTTGAAAACACTAATGACACATGGTCATTGCTTGGGGTGTCCTAGAAACTGGTTGGAAAGGGCAGTATCAAGAACAAAAAACTAGCAGATCTTTCTGGTAGAAGATATAGACTTAAACTTTAAACAGATGATGTGTGGCTCTAAAAATAAACTTTGGGAAATAAACATCTGATTTACAATAGTCACAGGCAAGTGAGTCCCTGTGTGCGAGATGATATCCTTACCACAGTCATGGGATGCTGTGTGTCCTCTCTTCTGCACAGATAAGGAATGACTGGCAGGGTTGCTGGAGTCATTCACTTAGAGCTGGGACTGTCTCAGACTCTCACCGCTGAGCTAGACTGCATAGTCAGCCTTGCAGATCAATACTCAGCAGGAGCTAGAGATAGCCTTTTTCAGTGTAACTTTTTTCCTCTTAAATACCTATTGCTAACTCCCTTTGATTTAAATGTTCCTAACTTGGTGGCCACAATGGAAAGAGGGATGAGCTGCAGAATCTTTCTGGAAATAGCTGTGCTTGCTGGTCATGATGGAAGGGTCTTAGAGGGGCGTTAGCACCATAGTAAGTTATGGCAGTAGCACCCACATCCCCATTCAGCAGATTGGTCTTCAAGTGCCGTGGGTGATTGCAGACCACTGGGCCTGGGTCATATCTCAGATGATTGATAACGTAAACCCTGAGCAGGTGTGCTTGGTTTATGACCAGTTCGGCCGAAAGGTGAAGCACTGCTCTCCCTTCATTGATGAGCTTGTCATCACTTATTACCTAGTCTGAGTGACCACTGGTCCTGTCCACGAAGGTCAGGAGGACTTCTGGCTGAGAGTGAGCACATGCTTCCTTTCCTTCAAAACACCATGGTTATTGATCAGGCTTTGGAAAACAGCATATGTAGAGTCCAAACTACAACATTATTTACAACCCTGCTGAAAACAGAAATGCCTAACTTGGTCTCTGATAGAATTGGCCTGAGTGTCTGTAGACCTTTATATAATTGACAGATGGTTGTGAATTTGACAAATTGTGTCTCTTTAAATTTTAATTATAGTATGACCAATTTAAATCTTCAGATAAAATATTGGGAGAGATCATGGGACGCCTGGGTGGCTCAATTGGTTGGACGACTGCCTTCGGCTCAGGTCATGATCCCGGAGTCCCGGGATCGAGTCCCACATCGGACTCCCAGCTGCATGGAGAGTCTGCTTCTCCCTCTGACCTTCTCCTCGCTCATGCTCTCTCGCTCACTGTCTCTCTCTCAAATAAATAAATAAAATCTTTAAAAAAAAAAAAATATTGGGAGAGATCAAATTCTCCTTATTGATGGGTTTAATTGGTTTCATTTATGGATTTTTTTCTTTTTAAAGATTATTTATTTATTTATTTGACAGAGAGAGAGATCACAAGTAGATAGAGAGGCAGGCAGAGAGAGAGAGAGAGAGAGGGAAGCAGGCTCCATGCTGAGCAGAGAGCCCGATGTGAGGCTCAATCCCAGGACCCTGAGATCATGACCTGAGCTGAAGGCAGCGGCTTAACCCACTGAGCCACCCAGGCGCCCTCATTTATTGATTTTCATAGCATATTCTTTCCACTTAGACAAAAGCTGGGTCTCTGATGATGTGGATAAGGCACCGATGTGTAGTTCATTCCAGCAGTGGATTTTCTCCACAAGTCTCTCTAGACGTTCCCAGGCAGCATTTCCACAATGGCATTTGGGAGTTAACATTGAGCCTACTACGTGTTTTCACCTTGATGCACAAGAGAACCTTTGCCCACCGATCTTCATACAGTGTCATTCAGCTGGGACTGAGGAGGGCTCATGGGAGGAAGGGCTCTGAAATTGAAATTGTAGGCCTAGCCCCCAAGAATGGGTCGGTGGGGGGGAGAGGGTTTTTTTCCCTATTTGTTTTTGCTTAGGGGATGTAAGGTTGGATCTCTATGGCGATTCAGTTATGGCCTTTTTAATATAATAGAATTTTATTTTTGCTTAAGTATAATTTTCCCTTTGAAAATAGGCACTTTCACTGTGCATTTTATTTCAAATGCAAATATCCACGTGTATTGATGTTGGCTTATGCTGGGCAGGATATGGCCAGACATCATTTCAGTGGGAGGTTTTTCTAGATCCAAGTAAACAAACAGAAGAAAGTACATACAGCTTTTTGGCAAGAAAATAATTTCAAAACAACCTCCATAAAACAGACCAAAAAGACTCTAAAAACCACAGAATAAAACTGTGACCATGCTTTTTAGTGTCTGATTACCCTTTCTGATGGATAAATGAGTTCCTGCTGAAGAAAGAGAAATATAATACATATACGCAGAGTTGTCTGTCTCCAGTAGGAGAGATGCCAAAGTGGGGGGAAAAAAAGCAGAATGTAAAATTATACATGCAATATAATAGAATTACATGAAATGTTTAGAAAGAAAGATTGGAGGGAGATATGCCAAACTGTTAACAATGGTAATCTCCAGGTGGCAGGACTGTGGGTTTTATGGTTTTTTTCCTGGCTCTTTATAGTGTTTTGTACTTCCCAAGTTCTCTATAAACAAGCAGATATAAGCCAAATAAGCAAAGCTAAGGTAGGTGCGTTTTCATAACTTTATATAATGAGTGTATTTTGTCTTAAAGAAGAATCACCACCTTATTTTAAAGATTTATTTATTTACTTTAGAGTGGGAGAGAGAGTGCATGTGAGTGGGCGGGAGGCAGAGAGATGGGAACAAGCAGACTCCCTGCTGAGCGGGGGGAGCCTGCCAGGGCAGGCAGGGGGGTTGCTGATCCCACGACCCTGAAGTCATGACCTGAGCCAAAACCAAGAGTCAGTTGCCCAACTGACTGAACCACTCAGGCGTCCCTGAATCACTAACTTATTTTAAAGGCAACATGAAATGAGTAACCATCCAGGGAGACCACATACAGCAAAACAAAAGAGAGGACCAGGAGCTGAAATGATGGGAAATGAGCTAGGAATGCTCATGTTGGGAAGGAGCCCAGACCCTGCCCCTTTCAGCGGGGAGACCTTGGGTCATTTATTTTCCCTCTCCATCCTCACTTTCCCCATCTGAAACAAGGGGTTGAACCAGGTGACTTCTCTGTTGTAGCATGGATGCTTTGTGATTTGAATTTCATTGCCCACTGTTGAACTAGGAGAGACTCTGTGGTACACTGGGGGGATATTGGAACAAATTAAGGGTTCATTGAAAACTTAGAACTCCCTTGAATACTCATTGGAATATGGTTGAAGGCAATTTGTAGACCACTGAGATCTGATCATGAAAATGAAAGATTAAATCCTTGGGGCACCTGGGTGGCTCAGTGGGTTAAGCCTCTGCCTTCAGCTCAGGTCATGATCCCAGTGTCCTGGGATCAAGCCCCACATCGGGCTCCTGCTCAACAGGGAGGCTGCTTCTCCCTCTCTCTCTGCCTGCCTCTCTGCCTACTTCTGCCTATTTGTGAACTCTGTGTGTGTGTGTGTGTGTGTGTGTGTGTGTGTGTGTGTGAAATAAATAAATAATCTTAAAAAAAAAAAAGAAGATTAAATCCTTTGAAGGATTAATCCTTTGAAGGTTCCTCCTCCAGACAGAACTAGTTTTCTTGAAACTACAGTATAGTTTGTCATGTACTTTAGAGGCCTCTATGAGCGGGTCAGATTATGGGATCTAGACCTCACTTTGGCAATTATTCCCCTTCGTCTTATCACTCTGCAGGTAAAATGGATGTGTCTTTGGGGACTTCTCCACTGACTTTCTTATTCCCTTCCCCATACACAGGGAACTCAAGAAGGGAATCCATAGGACATGTTAAAGAGGAAAGCTCTCAAAAATGGGAGGGTGAGGGGTGCCTGGATGGCTCAGTAGGTTAAGGCTCTGCCTTCAGCTCAGGTCATGATCCCAGGGTCCTGGGATCGGGCCCCGCATCAGGCTCTCTGCTCCGCCGGGAATCTGCTTCCCCCTCTCTCTGCCTACCTCTCTGCCTGCTTGTGATCTCTGTCAAATAAATAAATAAAATCTTTTAAATAAATAAATAAATGGGATGGTGAGCTGTCATGGTTTGAAGCCATCAGTGTGGAGGTGTCTAGGAAATCATTGCCTAGAGACTTGATTGCTCTCTGTACTAATATTCTCTTTCCCTCCCTCCTAATGAGTCATTGGACTTGTAGACTTTATATTCTATAATTGGCAAACATTTTAGAAATTCTGGGAGAAAGCTGAAAGAGTAAGTATCTCTCAAATGCTAGTCTTTTTTAAAAGGCAAGCTTTTAAAGTAACACACATATTACATACTAGTAATGCTTGTAGAAATATTTATTGTGAGATCTTCAGGCAGAGTAGGAAACAACCTCCAGTCTGTCCAGCTGACCAGCGTAGTAAACATAGCAGAGATACTATAATTGCAGCTGTTGGCAAAGAATACTTTGTTTCATCTGATGATTTGGATCAGGTGATGGGATGAGCTGCTGGGATGTCTGGGCAGATCAATATATTTTCCTAAAGTGAAATGAAGCTTGAACGTATAGATTGATGGAAGCTTGAAGGCCACAAAGTTCAAAACAAATACCTTATCGAACTCATTTTCATATCCTCACCATGAATGAGAAATAGCCCTGTTGGGGTTTGAGTCTGATGATATAGATGTAACTCTCCATCCTGTTAATTTTTAAAAAAAGATTTTGTTTATTTATTTGACAGAGATCACAAGTAGGCAGAGAGGCAGACAGAGAGAGAGAGAGGGGTAGGCTCCCTGCTGAGCAGAGAGCCTGACTCAGGGCTTGATCCCAGGACTCTGGGATCATGACCCGAGCCGAAGGCAGAGGCTTTAACCCACTGAGCCACTCAGGTGCCTCAGCTCTCCATTCTGAGTCATGTGGATCTCATCTGGGTGTGCTGTCAGGCGGGTAGTGTAGGCAAAAGGGCTGATATTGGTACACGTGTACACACACACACACACACACACACATATATATGTATGTATATATAAAAATAAATAATATAAATACATATACATATGTAATATACACACATGCATATAAATATATATGTGAAGTATATATATACATATATATATATATATTTAAGACTTATTTATTTGAAAGAGAGAGAGAGAGAGACAGAGGAGGGACAGGGAGAGGGAAAGAGAATCTCAAGGAGCTGTCCTGAGCAGAGTCTGATGCGGAGCTCAATCACAGGACACTTTTAAGACTTTATTTATTTATGGGGCGCCTGGGTGGCTCAGTGGGTTAAGCTGCTGCCTTCAGCTCAGGTCATGATCTCAGGGTCCTGGGATCGAGTCCCGCATCGGGCTCTCTGCTCAGCAGGGAGCCTGCTTTCTCCTCTCTCTCTCTCTCTGCCTGCCTCTCTGCCTACTTGTGATCTCTGTCTGTCAAATAAATAAATAAAATCTTAAAAAAAAAAAAAAAAGACTTTATTTATTTATTTATTTGAGAGAATGAGAGAGCACACAAAGGAAGGGGAAGGGACAGAGGAAGAGGAAGAGGGACAAGCAGACCCCCAGCTGAACAGAGAGCCTGACTCAGGGCTTGATCCCAGACCCTGAGATCGTGACCTGAGCTGAAGTTACTTAACTGACTGAGACACCCAGGTGTGCCACCCCACCCCACAAGAGTTGTATACTTAACCAACTATGCTTTTTCATGGTAATTTTTAAGAATCCTTGCTGTGTATATGGTCAGTTTGATAAGCATGAATTTTTCTTTCCTTTTTAATTAAAAATGGTAAATGAGAAATGTAAACATTTCATAGTATAGAAAATTTATTTATTTTTAAAAGATTTTATCGATCTATTTGTCAGAGAGAGGGAGAGAGAGCACAAGCAGAGGGAGAGGCAGGCAGAGGGAGAAGCAGGCTCCCCGCTGAGCAGGGAGCCTCATGTGGGACTTGATCCCAGGACTCTGCAATCACAGCTTGAGCCAAATGCAGATGCCTAACCAACTGAGTCTCCCAGATGCCCATCGAAAAATTTATTGACCAACCCACTCCCAGAGTTAACTGTTCTCAAGGAGGTAGTGTGAGTCCTTTTAGACATTTTTTTTCGTGCATATATAACCATGTCCATGGGCTTAAACACACACATATATGTATGCACACACACAAATGAGATTGTATTCTGCAACTTAAGAAAATAATTTTTATTTTTTAGTTTTTGTTTTGTTTTGATTTTTTAAGATTTTATTTAGTGGTACCTGGGAGACTGACGGTTAAACGTCTGCGTTGGGCTCAGGTAATGATTCCAGGTTCTGGGATAGAGTCCTGTGTCAGGCTCCCTGCTCAGCCCCACTCCCTTCTCCCTCTCCCTCTGTGTGTTCTCTCTCTCTGAAATAAATAAGTAAATCTTAAAAAAATAAAATAAAGAATTTATTTATAAAGAGCAAGAGTGCATGCAAGGTGGGTGGGGGGAGGGATTGTAGGGTAGGGAGCTGACTCCCAGCTGAGCAGGGAGCCTGGTGAGCAGGTCTTGATCCCAGGACCCTGGGATCATGACCCAAGCCCAAGGCAGATGTTTAACTGAGCCACCCAGTCACCCCAGTAAAAGAACTTTTAAAAGAAATATCAGTTGTGTTTTTAGTAGTACCCTTGATTACTCTATATTACGCAATGCTCTGGAACAACAACAAAATAATAATAAAGTGATTCACTTGGATATGTACTAGCTGAGTGATGTGCTTTCTTCTTAAGTATGCTTTTTATTTAGTTAATAAAGAAACTGCTATTTGGTAAAGCCTAATTGTATGAATGAGGAAAATGACTTGAAATACATGTCTTATCTGGCAGTGAATTATGCCATGATAGAAAATTCATTTTAAGTATGCTCTGACACATTTTCATAATTATGTTGGAGAAATAGGCAATTTAGAATTGTCAGCCAACCTTTTCGTCTTGTCCAATGTTGAGTTCAAGGTCTTCACTGTTTGACAGATATAGAGTGGAATAGCTAAGTTAGGTTTGCCCTCATGGGTGGTTTAGATTACATCTTTTCCTGAATTAAAGATGCCCTTCTCTAGAGACCTTCCCATCAATCAATATGCATGTCTCACTTGGGCTATTCTAATATAAGCATAAGTATAGAGTACAACTGCTCTTTGAAAGTGATTTTGCTCATTAAATTAAGATACCAATCTACCAATCTGATACTTTTTTTAAAAAAAGATTTTGTTTCTCAGAGAGAGCGCGTGAGTGCACACAAGCAGGGGGAGCAACAGGCGGAGGGCGAAGCAGGTTCCCTGCTGAGCATGGAGCCTGATGTGGGACTTGAACCCAGGACCTTGAGATCATGACCTGAGCCAAAGGCAGGCACTTAATAAACTGAGCCACTCAGCTGCCCCCTAAGGAACACTTACTTATTTTTTATTTTTTAAAAGATTTTTAAATTTATTTATTTTTGATACAGAGAAAGAGTATGAGCAGGGGGAGGGGCAGAGGGAGAAGCAGGTTTCCTGCTGAGCAGAGAGTCTGATGTGGGGCTCAGTGCCAGAACCCTGGGATCATGACCTGAGCCAAAGGCTGATGTGTAACCGACTGAGCCACCCCAGCTCTTAGGAACACTTAAAAAAAAATTTTTTTTTTAATTTTATTTACTTATTTGATAGACAGAGATCATAAGGAGGCAGAGAGGCAGACAGAGGGCGGGCAGGCTCCCAGCTGAGCAGAAAGCCCCATGCGGGCCTCAATCCCTGGACCCTGGGATCATGACCTGACCCGAAGGCAGAGGCTTTAACCTACTGAGCCACACAGGCACCCCTCAGGAACACTTTTTTAACATAAAACATAACAGTGAAAACAAACAGGAAAAAAAGAAAAGAACCTTCAGGAAGCAGAATATATGCATTAAGAGGAACATCTCAGGCTCTTCAAAAGAATTATATTTTATGATCTCAGAGAGATAAGAAATTGCATTACATTCAGGATGCTATTAAAGAAAAGAAAGACTAATCAGAAATTTAAAAAAAAGATAATAGAAGTGAAACCTCTGGGGTGCCTGGGTGGCTCAATGGGTTAAGCTTCTGCCTTCAGCTCAGGTCATGATCTCAGGGTCCAGGGATTGAGGCCCGCATGGGGCTTTCAGCTCAGCTGGGAGCCTGCTTCCACCTTTCTCTCTGCCTGCTTGTGATCTATCTCTATCTGTCAAATAAATAAGTGAAATATTAAAAAAAAAAAAGAAAGAAATGAAACCTCTTTAGAAGAGCTGAATGATAAAGGTACTATTCCTGAAGATTTTTTCAGTAGGAAAAAAATATTGTCTAATAAAGGTGGAAAATAGGAGAGAAAAGGTGAGAATAGAGGACCAGTCCAGAAGACCGAACACTGGAATAAGAGTTCCAGGAAAAGAAAGCAAAGGGTACAGACGGGAAGAAATAATGACCTAATACCAGAAAATACCAAAGAACAGAAGGATGTTTGTTTCCAGATAGAAAGGGCTCAGTACACAATGCAGAGGGTGAAAATATATCTGCAGAGAGGCCCATGGAATTCACAAACTGGGGTCAAGGAGAAGACCCTAGAAGCTTATAGGGGGTGTAGTGGGGGCACGGAACAAAAATGGAAGCAAAAATCTACTGCTAATAGCACCAGAAGCTAGAAGACAATAAAGTCGTTCTTAAAGACTCGGGAGGAAAAATATTTCCAACTTAGAATTCTACATCAAGATTCTCTATTATTCAAGTGTGAGGGTAAAGTGAAGACTTTCACACATGCAACTTTTCAAAAAAAAAAAAAAAAAAAAAAAGGATCTCCCTGGCTCTCTTTTTAGGAAGCTGGCAGAGGGTATCCTCACTAAAAATCAGGGATTCTTCTACAAAAAAGGAATGTATGGATCTAGAAGGGGGGGTTCAGCAGGAGACAGGCAAGAGCATCCCTAGAGTAATTTGCCAGGATGCCAGCCCGTGGGGGGAGGGACCACCAGTCCTGCTTGGAGCAGGCAGTCCTCAAGAAGATGAAACTGATGCATCTTTGTGTCTGAATATGTTGAGAAAATTCTTAGATGGAGAGTTTAGAGTTGAACAGAAAACTAAAACAAACAAAAAAGACCAGTTGATAAAAAGGAATTGTAAGCATGGCTTTCTGGCTCTGTGATACAGATCACCTAATGTAAATAGGAATATTGCACTAAATAAAATTATAACTATACTGGAGGGATTAGGAATAGATTGCATGTGGGGTGAGAAGAGGATTGTGAAAGAGAACTTAATCCAGAATGGGAAATTAATAGATTAATACCTAACAGTGAAAATCAATTCATAATGAACCCTGTGCCAAAAAGATGGGCTGAGAGAATTCAATGTGGCTGTCTCTGGGGAATGGATAATGGCTTGGTCACCTGTTGGCAGAGGTGGTTGTGGGGGGAGTGTCGCAGGGATGCTAATAATAAAAAGACTCTTTGAAATTATGTTCATATATAAGTTTGATAGAAAAACTTTTAAAAAATTAAATTTGGGGGCCCCTGGGTTGCTCAGTGGGCTAAGCCTCTGCCTTCGGCTTAGGTCATGATCCCAGGGTCCTGGGATTGAACCCCGTGCTGCGCTCCCTCCCTGCTCAGTAGGAAGCCTGCTTCTCCTTCTGCTTATGTTCCTTCTCTCACTGTGTTTTTGTCAAATAAATAAATAAAATCTTTTTAAAAAATGACATTTTAAAGTTGCTATGCTTTATATAGCATTTTATGAATTCTGAGTGGTAGTTTTTTCACATTTTTATCATAGCACTGAAATCAGTATGCATCTCAATGATGTGTAGTGGTTCAGGATTCTGATATTATATCTTCTGTGGGGATGACAGGAGCATAATACTTTTTCTCTTCTAATTAAAGATTGCAGGCCTCAGTCTACCTCTTCCTCCCAAAAAATTGATTGGTAACATGGACCGTGAATTCATAGCTGAGAGGCAGAAAGGTCTGCAGAACTATCTCAACGTTATCACCACAAATCATATCTTGTCTAATTGCGAGCTGGTTAAGAAGTTTTTAGACCCAAACAACTACTCTGCAAACTACACTGGTAAGCAAGGCGATCTCTGAGGTATGGTTGCATAACTGTAGAGACACTGTTCTTTGCTGGTGACAACATGTGGGAGAAGTTATTTCCAAATGGGGCTGTGTATATATTTGTTATAGGGCATTATCTGCTTATTAATACTTTACCCAATTGTAATTTACTGTAAGAGGGTAAGAAGTAATTTACTGTAAGAGTGTAAGAAGAAGATAATTACTTCTAAAATGTTTATGATGTCTGCACAGAAGAATATGAAAGAGAAGTTATTGAGTCCTATACTTAGTCTTGTCTTTCTTATCTTCCCTGACAGAAAAGAAAGTAAATAATCCACCATAATCTGTACCATACTCTCAATTTGATTTTTATTTGGGTTTGTTTCTGTATTTACAACATACAGTATGGTTTTTCTGGGTATTTCTTTATACCAAGTGGTTCCAAAGGGTCCTTTCTGTGTCTTCCCTTTTGCCCCCAAGGCAAAGCCTGAGGAGGAGCTAGTTTCTTCCAGACTTTCCCTGGATCAGTCAGGGGACTGAGGTGGAAAGGGTGCCAGTTACACACAAAGCTAGCGTCAATGACCTAAGCCTCTTGTTAGCAGAACGAGTGATTAAACATTCAGTGTTCCCTGGGGTGGCCTTGAAGAGACCAATGGAAACCATCATAGAACTGAACCAGTGACTAGAATTCGACTGATTTGTTAAAGCTGAGCCATGCTTAAAGTCTTAGTGGAACTCTGGGTATTTTTAATAAGCTGATTTCCTTGCTGAGAGAATAGGTTGTGTACACGTTACATTTCAGGTCCTCGAAACACTACTTATGAAGTAATTAAAGGAAGGCGCTTTTATACCTGTTTCAGAGAGAGGGAAATAGGGGACTGCTTGTCCTCTCTCAAGAGAGGGCAAGAGAGCTTTAGAAAATTCTGATGCCCAGGTACTCATGCCAATTAAATGAAAATTATGGCGGATTGGCAGGGGGGCATGTAGTTTGGAAAGCTCCCCGAGAGATTGCAGTACGGGGCCAGAGTTTGAAAACCATAGCCCTGGACCTTGTTCCTCACATCCCAGTGTGGTCCTCTGACCCACAGCATCGGCATCACTGGGAGCTTGTCAAAAATGCTGAATTCAGGCCCTATCCCAAACCTATGGGTCAGGATCTGAGTTTATCAAAGTCCCCACGTGATTTGAGTGCACACTAAAGGCTGAGAAGCCTTGCTATAGAATGTACCTCCTGTCTTCTAATGGAAGTACCTGCAGAGGTAAGAAAAATGCCTTCTAGAATGCAACCAAGTGAAGGAAAGTTTCGTTCAAACTCACATTTACTCTAAGTGACAAAATGGAGCATTACGTTACTACAAGGCTGTCATTCTTGCCCCCGGTTGTTTCTTGGTTCACCTAGGAGAAAAGATATCACAGGCCAGGGGCCCCCAGGAGAGCGTAACTCCTTCCAGAGTAGCATCTCTCGTGGCCTGCAGTCACCATGCTTCACCTCCGTTGTTCCCCACAGTGTCTGATGGCGAGCTGTCGGGACCGCTGCTATCAGATCAGCCCTAACCTAGCCCCGTCCGTTGGTCTGTCCCTGTATTTCCCGAGAGTGTCTGCCATGTGTTCCCTCAGGGTACAGTGCGCACAGGCTGATGCGGCCCGATCTGGAGACCTTCCCCGTCTGTGCCGGGTACAGCCCTGGCTTGTGGGGGCGCGGGTGCAAGGAAGACATGCTTGGTGAACACTAAGTTACGTGGGGTCAGAGCTAGGGGAGATTTGGGAACAGGCATACCCAAACTAACCCTTTCATTCCATAGGCAGGAGGTCACCTGAGAGGAAAGGCCTTACCTTGCTAGGGTTGCACATGCATTGGACTGTGCAAGTATACAATGTCTGAGTGTTTTCCAATTAAAATGCTGCTTTGCCCCTGGAAGATGATCTGATCCCTGTATTTCCTGCTGTACCCCCTCACAGGCTGCTGTTATACTTGATCTTTTCTGTTCCCCTGCTTCCGCTCCTGGCATGGCAGACAGTCAAGAGTCCAAAGCAGATGTGGGCAGAGATCCAAGAAGGCTGCCAGGAGCTCCCACTGGGATCCAAATGCTCAAGAAGCTGCTGCTATTTAGAGGACTCAGCCCCGTAATGAAACAATAGGGGATGGATGCTGTTTTCAGAGAGATGCTGATATATAATTCAGAGATTGCCCCCTTTGAATGAAACATCAGAACTTGCCTTGCCTCTAGGCTGACTCACTAGCAGCCTCAGGAAAGGGAAGCCCAGGCAGCCTCCTCTGCACCAGCTTGACTGAGCCAAATCCCTGAAAAACCAGGCGGACTTGTCCAGCTTCCCGCAACTCAAAGTTTGGCCTCTGGTTCCCAAGGGCATTCTGCGTACCGCCACCCTGTGGCTCCTCTCTGGGCAAGGCCTCTGCCCCCTTCATATGGATAAGGTCGCCACCTCTTTCCTAGTGGTCCGTGGTCACTACCTACTCCACTTCAGCACAATCTGAGATCTGTGCTCATGTGACCGAAGTCACCAAGGCCGCTTTTCCTGCCTCTTGCTCTGAGGTTGAAGATGCCTGGTTGGAGGGGGACTGTGACGCCAGCCCCGTCCCCAGGGGTGGGTAACTAGGAGCTTCAGGGCATCAGCAGCTGCCTCCTCTCTCCCTGGGGCTCCAGCCTGGGATTTCTGATCTTTTCTTTCTTTTCCTGGTATTCTCCAGATGACCAAGGAAATAGAGGTCCCTGGCGCTCTGTGGGGGAGTTAGGAGGTGCCCATTACCAAGTCTGATGGAGGGCCAGCTTTTGTTACAGGGAGAGCAGGTGTCTCCTAGTCATGAGGGCTTCATATTGGAAAACACACGTGCACACGTTCCCCACCCCCACACACCTCACTTATTCATCTTATTGACGGGGTACTTCTATCATTTAAAAGCGTCGGCGCACTATAGCCCATCTTCCCACTTCAGACCTCAGACCCCTCAGAAAAGGGGATTTTAATGTCCATACAGAAGTCACTTGGACCAGAAATGAGGAGGTTTGGCTCCTGGGCCCCAGCTTTGTCATCAGCAGCATTTTTCCTCTGTGAACCTCTGGTCCCGGCCTAGAAAACAAGAGGAGAGGGAGCGGGGGTGGACAGGGAGTGTACAGGCTGTCTTCTAGTCCTGAAACCCCAGGAACCCTGTGAGTTGGTCAGGTAGTAGTGGGCTCAAGGATCCAAGGAGGGAGGGAGGGATGGGATGGGAATGGGGATTATATTCAGAATCAGGGCAGGGCGCTCTGGAGAGGTGGTAGGCCCAGGCCCAAGTCAACTGTGTGAGCCTCTATGGCGCCACCTGCTGGAGCAGATCGGAGAGTTGAAGACCAGTTGCAGGGCTGGGGTCTGTCTGTTCTCTCTCTTTTTTTTTTAAAGATTTTATTTATTTATTTTACAGAGAGAGAGATCACAAGTAGACAGAGAGGCAGGCAGAGAGAGAGAGGGAAGCAGGCTCCCCGCTGAGCAGAGAGCCCGATACGGGACTCGATCCCAGGACCCTGAGATCATGACCTGAGCTGAAGGCAGTGGCTCAACCCACTGAGCCACCGAGGCACCCCGGGGTCTATTCTCTTGTCACGGTGATGGGGCTGGGACCTGGGATCTCAGAGGCTGCACACAGTGGGGGCAGCTGGTATGTTGAGAGCTGACAAGTCAGAGCTCTTCGGGAAGCACAGGGTGGGCCTGAAGGCCTCACTCTGCATTTCCTGTCTGGAAATGTTGTTTCTCAGCATTTTCCTGAGCATGCAGTTTTCCCCCATGTGTCTGTCAGTATTAAGGAAATAGAGGGCAGATGACTTTCTTTTCATGGATTTCATGTTCTAGTGGAAGAGAGTGTCCACATCCATTGAACATGTACTGAACCTTTAGTTCTTGCTGCGTCTAGTATTTATTGAGTGCCTGCTCTGTGTCAGGTGCTGCAGATAGAGCATTAAGGAAAGCGTAGCCCCCTACCCCCACTGTTCTGCAGGGGGATTGACAGGTGAAAGCTATGGCTGAGTAGACATGACCCAGCAACTTGAGGGTGGGAGTAGGGGATTTGAAGGTGGCAGAAGGCTTCCAGAAGAGTTGATGCCTACATGGAGATTTAAGGATATGTAGAAGTTAGTCACGCCAAGAGGCAAGGGCCAGTGCTCCTGGAGAGGACAGAATATTTCCATGGTTCTGTGGGATTTTACCCAGATTAAGACGTAGCCTTCACAGGGTGCCTGGGTGGCTCAGTGGGTTAAGCTGCTGCTTTCGGCTCAGGTCATGATCTCAGGGTCCTGGGATCGAGTCCTGCATCGGGCTCTGCTCAGCGGGGAGCCTGCTTCCTCCTCTCTCTCTCTCTCTCTGCCTGCCTCTCTGCCTACTTGTGATCTCTCTCTGTCAAATAAATAAATAAAATCTTTAAAAAAAAAAAAAGAAAGAAAAGACGTAGCCTTCACAGCCAGAGTTCACAGTCTAGTGGAAGAGAGTAGCCCTAACACAGGACAGACCTTGGGTGAATCCCATGGGAGAAGGGCACACAGAGCTCTGGGAGTGTAGAGGATGGAGGGCTGGGAGAGAGCTGGCTCGAGGAGTGGCAGCTTTGGGCTGAGCCTTGTGGGATAGGTAGACAGGAACAGAAAATGTGGAGGGGTGGAGTTGGGCCTATCTTCAGGAGTCAAGGCAGGTAAATCTAGGCATTGCACCACTTGTGTGGAGGGGTAAAGACAGAAAGTCAAGGTAAAGCCAGATCTGGGGTAGCACTAGGTTTAGAAATTTGGACTTGATCTTGTAAAGAGGTGGATGTGGTAAATGCTTCTAAGCAGAGGAGGAAATGCTTAGGATTGAAATCTGTGGCCTGAAGCTTGGGAAGGAGGAGATTCATGTTGGAAATATGCTCATCATGGGATTTACTTGACAATAAATCATAGTTCATGGGAAAGAAAATGTCCTTTCTACAATTTCCCGATTCCCCAAGGTAAAAAAAAAAAAAAAAAGCTATTTCCCAGTCCTCAGTTTATCAGTAACAAATCTAGCATGTTCCGTTTGTTGACAGCCATCTCCACATTCCTAGAACAATGTATGGTACCTAGTAGAATACGATAAATGTTACGGTAAATGTTGTCAAATAATGATTTGGTGGGGAATTACGAGTCACTTTGAGTTATGAACCAACTGTCCTTTACTCTCTCTTAGAATGACACTGTACTGTATTTAGAAAATTATTTTTCATGATCCTTCCCAAAGTTGATATGATCTTAACTGAAAATGATGCCTTTTTAAGCTGTTTATGTTCAAGATTTTTAATGCTTATTTTTGTTCAAGTTGTTTTGGAAAAGCTAAAAATATTTTATATCAACCTTATGTTAACATTAACTCAACAGAGTTTCCAGCATTGATTAGGAACATTTTATATGCTTCTGTGACACCTGATCCCTCCAAGTGTTTTGTCCCTTTGGGGTAGTTAGAACAAATGTAAATAGAGTCAGTTTTGTATCTGGTCATCCCAGGTTTTCTTCTGCGTGGACAGCATCCACAATTTACGTGTCAAGTCAGTAAACCACTAGTTAGTAGATTATTTTCTTCCCTCAATGTCTTAACTCATAATGTACTGTAAAATATATCAAAATCACATTGCCTGCCAAGCACTAGCCATGGTAATTCCAGACGAGGTCAGTCTGACATAGGGAGAGCATTTCTGCCAAATCTCCCATTCCTCACCGGTCGGCCTGGAATACCGCCGATGCTAGGCGGAGGTGAAATCCCACAATGAATTTGCAGTATTGCTGTTTGCTCTAAGGGATCTAGAGTGGCTTCCTTTTTCCATTGTGTTGAGGGAAAATAGCAAATTACAGATGTCTCTTTTTGCAGGAAATGTAAAAGCACAGTTATTCTGATAATTTCTTAATGCAGTGAACTTTAAAGAACTTCCTCTTCTCATTGTCTTCTTAAAAAGGGGAAACGTTCTCATGATAAATGAACACAAAAAGGGGGATGGATTTTTTTCCAGTAAACAGGGCTATGGTAACGTCCCACAATAGAACTGTGTTGTTGCTGTACATAGATGTTTTTCTAAAACACTGGCTTTTATTTCCAATATATATTTAAGGCTAATCGCTTCTTTGTTGGTGAAAGCTTTAATTCCATGAGGAATGAAGACAGGATAAATATCAGTTAGAGCAGCATAAATACTGTTCTGAGCTGACCTCAGAACACATTTTGAGTTTTGTGCTTGGGCTGTAGCCTGACGCATATATTGAATTCTTGGCTCAGGCCACCTAATTTATTTACATATTTTAAATCTTTCAGTTTAAAAAAAATACACATCTATTTTTTTCACATCATTAGTAATTACTCTTCCTTTTTTTTTTTTAAGATTTTATTTTATTTATTTGACAGACAAAGATCACAAGTAGGCAGAGAGACAGGCAGAGAGAGAAGAAGCAGGCTCCCTGCTGAGCAGAGAGCCCTACATGGGGCTCGATCCCAGGACCCTGAGATCATGACCTGAGCTGGAGGCAGATGCTTAACCCACTGAGCCACTCAGGCGCCCCAGTAATTACTCTTCTTAATAAACCTTTTACTTTGGAATTATTTTAGACTTACAGAAAAACAGCAATGATAGTACAAATAGGTTCCCTATACCATCGCTCACCAAATTTCCCCTAATGTTAACATTGTAAGTAACCATGGCATATTTATCAAAACTAAGAAGTCAACTTTGGTGTGTTACTATTAACTACAGATTTTATTCAAATTTCACTTGTTTTTCCACTACTGCCCTTTTTCTGTTCCAGGATCCAATCTAGAATCCTTCTTTCGTTTTTTTTTTTCTTCTTGTAATTAAGCTTTTTAAGAAGGTCCTAGACTTATCAAGATTTCATTTGCAAGAATAACATCTTAAGCATGTGTTACTTTGCTGATAGGTTGGACTGATGAGTTTCTAAAATGTCTTTGCAGAGATTGCCTTACAGCAAGTTTCCATGTTCTTCCGATCAGAACCAAAGTGGGAGGTGGTAGAACCGTTGAAAGACATAGGTGAGAAACTGGCACGTGCCTGGTCTGTTCAAACAGATCACAGAACTGGACTCTTTGTCACGCTTTCCTATCTGTAGCCCAAGAAAGCTCTTCCACGCAGGTGATTTCTTTTTCTTTTTGCCTTCCTACTGCTTGAAGACGCAGTCCGTAACTTGTATACTTAATGAATCTTGGGTAATGTGCCACCTGGAGACTTGGGGGGTAGTAATGTGTATTTTCAGAGCCGTCCGTCATTCTTCATCTCTCTTTCTTACTACATCTTAAGTGAAGTGCCCATTTTCCTGTGCCCATGAATAGTTTCTTCGTTTGCAGTTGTTTTGGTGTTTTCTGTGGGTTTTTTTTTTGGGGGGGGGGGTTTTGTTTTGTTTTCTTAAATACCATCTTTCCCATGTCAACATTACCAAGTGGTGGTTTTACTGGTGCCAGTATTGCAGCGGGTAAGATTGCCAGCCTTGATTTTTTTAAAATTACTTAGTTGGTGAAACTTTTTTCTGTTGGTGTAAAAATTATTTGCTATGACTGCATCTCTGCTTTTATGCAGGTTGGAGGATAAGAAAGAAATATTTCTTGATGAAGATTAAAAATCAGCCAAAGGAACGGCTAGTGTTAAGCTGGGTGAGCTGGTTTTTTGCTTTGGTCTCCTTTCATGTACTTGAGATGGGTTTATAAAAGCAGATACTGAAAAAGGATAATTAAGAAATTGCACTGTTCTTCTGAGTGATGTTGTAAAGGCCTCTTCAGTCCTACATCAAAGGAGAGTAATTTTGAGTCACTTTGCTTATTCACTTGGTTATATCCATGTGATTGTATTTGATTAATTAGTAAACATCTGGAAAGAAACAGAACAGCTTAAAATAGTTCTGGAACCTCTTTAGGATTGGGAATTTTACAGTTTGTTTTAAAGAAAAAATACACATTGCTTTATGTTCTCTCTTGCTTCGGGAGCTCTAGTGGTTTGGCTAATGGAATTTGATAAAAGCATAGTTTTTTGGTTTTTTAAAAAATCTTTTTGCTTTTTTTTTTTTTTTTAATTTTAGGCAGTTAACATATGGTGCAATATTGGCATTCAGTGACAAATCACTTATACATAACACCCAGTGGTCATGATAACAAGTGCCCTCCTTAATGCCCATCACCTGACTTTGTGTGGGTTGCACCTTTGGTTTACAGTCATATTTGGACAAATGAAATAAAGGGAAAGTTTTACAAGGAATTTTTCTTTTGGTAACTTAAGGCAACACCCTGATATTTTCCCCCATGTTTCCAGGCTGATCTTGGTCCCGACAAGTTTCTGTCAGATAAAGATTTTCAGTGTCTAATCAAACTTCTGCCTTCCTGTTCGGTGAGTACGAGCCCTTCTATTCTTTCTCTTTTTTTTTTTAGTCTTTTATTTTTAAATAATCTCTACAGCCAGTGTAAGGCCCAAATGCACAAGCCCAGCATCAAGAGTCACATGCTCTACTGACTCAGCCAGCCAGGCACCCCAAGGCCTTCTGTTTTTCTAGGTGCTACTGACAGATTCAGAGTGTTTTCTTGTAGGTGGCCATGGACAGAAGAGCTGGAAATGCTCTGTAGGCTCAACAGTGTGGAGAGGTATAGTGGATTTCAGTCCACGCTAAAATTGCTCAGGGCTGCTCCTGTAGCTCAGAGACCAATTTTTTTTTTTTTTTAAGATTTTATTTATTTATTTGACTGAGAGAGAGCGCACAAATAGGGGGAGCGGCAGCCAGAAGGTGAGGGAACAGCAGCCTCCCCACTAAGCAGGGAGCCCCACGTGGGGCTCAATCCCAGGACCTGGGATCAACACCTGAGCCAAAGGCAGACACCTCACTGACTGAGCCACCCAGGCACCCCCAGAGGCCATATAAATGGCATTCATGACATTGGCACAACCCATGAAACTTGACAGTTGTTTTAAGCAAATATCCGAGTAAGAAAGTACCCACTTTGTTCTCAGTAAGGATGTTTGTATCAGTGGAATTGAAAGATCTAGGGGCGCCTGGGTGGCTAAGTGGGTTAAAGCCTCTGGCTCCGGTCGTGATCCCATGGTCCTGGGATCAAGCCCCGCATCAGGCTCTCTGCTCAGCAGGGAGCCTGCTTCCTCCTTTCTCTCTGCCTGCCTCTCTGCCTACTTGTGATCTCTGTCAAATAAATAATAAATCTTAAAAAAAAAAAAAAAAAAGAAAGAAAGAAAGATCTGTTTCTAGTCTGAGAAAACAGAACTAGTTTGGATTTAGATAAGCTGGGTGAGGGAAGGCACAAAGAGCCCTTTTGCTATCTGAATCACTATTCTCACAGGCCAGCTAGTTGGCCTTTAGGAGTGCCGGGCATTATTTATGCTAATGTACAGTTCTGATCCAAGGCTGTTACTGGAAAGAAAATACATCACTGTATTTCAGAATATATGCAGAATGTCTTCAGGAAAAGACTAATCTGGCCAGAAAAGCAAGTTAATACTGATGTTCTTTATCTGTGGTTCGCATGAGGATGTAGGACCCTAGAATGAGTCATTCTTGAGCACAATTATGCTGACCTATCCAGTTGGTTAGGCAGGTTCAGTTTTGAAGATAGAGTGTCTTGTCAAGCTAGCAAAACCAAGCTTCTAATAAGGTGTGCAGTTTAGCCAAGAAAAATGCCATGGTCTTTGTGTGTGATTAGTTGTGTGCCACAGGCTGTCAGCATTCAATTCCAAATTTCCTTTAAAGGTTGTGCTTTAAAAAAAAAGAAGGTGGCACAGATAAGTGGTGCATATTAATTGTAGAAAAGTTAGAAAATATGGATAAGCAAAAATAAGAAAAGAAAACTCACCTGCAGTCCCAAGCAAACCAAAATGTCTAGAACTTTATATGTTATTTTTTTTTGAAAAATTGCACATACACTCTTTTAAAACCTGATTTTTTGGTTAATGGTATATCATGCACATCTTTTATGGAATAAATATAGTATAACATCATTATTACTGGTTGCATAGACTATCGTTGGCCTTACCTTCATTTATTCAACTAATCTTCTGTGAGACATTTGGACCACTTCCAGTTTATTCTTCTTATTTAAAAGGGAAAAAAGCCACAGTGAACAATTCAGGCTAAATATTTGTACCCATCCTTAATTATCTTCATCAAATAAATAATAAGAATTAATAAGGGAGATATTTTGAGACTGTATAAATATCCTGTTCTTACCAAAGCCCTACTAGCTTTAGCTTCATTGAGATTTTCCAACCCCATCATTCCTCTTAGGTTTATCAGTTGGCATACTGTAAGGGTGAGCTTCCTATTCTCTCTTCTTGGTCTGTTTATATCAGTATGGACTCAACAATTTTTATTTTATTCACTGGGTTCCTTTTTGGGGTGATGAAAGTGTTCTAAAATTAGATTGTGTGGTAGTTTATATAGCTCGGAATATACTGAAAACCATTGAATTGTATACTACAAATAGGTGAATTATAATGGTATATGAATTATATAGATATGAATATATATGATATTAACATACAACATATATTCATATTCATATGAATATATATGAATATATGTTGTATGTTAATATCATATATATTCATATATAGAAGAATTATATTTTAATACAGCTGTTACAGGATCAATAATAATCATTTTGATGTGATAGTCAGAAGAAACTTCATGATCAAGGACTATATTTTCCTGGGCATACCTTTCCATCTCCCAGCCCACTCAGTCCGAACCTTCCCAAACCTTTGCACAGCTCAGCTCCTATGGTTTAAATTATGATGGTGCTCGTTTGAGCAAATGGACATGTAACACCTGTTTGAACCAGTTGGTTCATACAACCAAAATTCCAGGTCATATGAGGACTTTCAGTCATTAAATAATTAGTCTTACTCTCCACCCCACTTGGTTGACGTCAGTGGCCCCTTCTCAGGAAGACCCCGTGAGTCATCACACTGCACCCTGCAGGAGATGGATGGGAAGATTCACGCTAGCTGCTTTGGATAGGGCCAGGATGCCAAAAGCTGTGGCTTTTTTGCTTGTTTTCTGGCTTTTACGCTCTCTGGCTTGGCCCCAAACAGCAGTGTGAAATGTTACACAGCGCTGTAAGAAGACACATTTGTCCTGGTCCTCACTTGGCTGTGCTAGGGTTTGACTGTATTCTCTACCAGTGTACAGAGGCAGAATATTAAAGCCATTATCCCCCAGACCTCTGCCTGAGCTCTGAGCATGTGTATCCCCAGGCACGTACCTTCACGTGAGAGCTCGCCGTGCCAGCTGTCCATGTCCCTTTGTCTGTATAGTTTAGGTTCCTTCTCTCATTTTAAGAACGATCTGCTTGTTGATCATCTGATAAGAAAATGCCACATGTTCAGGGAATATCCCGTTTATGTGTAACTAAAGTGCTGTGATGGTACTTAAGTCTACGTAACCAGATTCTTGATCTCAAAGGACCCAGATGTTGATGCAAATAAATGTGAATTTCTTTTTTGTTTTGGCAGCACCCTTATATCTATCGGGTCACCTTTGCCACAGCTAACGAATCCTCTGCATTGCTTATTAGGATGTTTAATGAAAAAGGAACTTTGAAGGACCTGATCTACAAGGTACTTGTGGTGCAAGTTCATGGTCATAAAGAGGTTCTCAAGTCCCTTCAGAACCTATCACAGATTCTTGATCCCTCAGGTTCCAGAAGTTAGGCCCTGGGGGTTTTATTTTAATTTTGATTTGATTTGGAATTTATTTTGATTTTAGCAGTAAAACTACCCCATCTGGTTAAAGGTTGAATAGGTAATGGTTATGTACATGACATTGTAGGCTGCTCTCTCAAGTGCCTTTCACTTAACGAGCAATATTGAACTATCTTAGTAAAGTTGGAAAATAAGACTGGGGTCTGCTAAGGCCAAGACCGGGCCCATCTTCACTGGACCAGAGAAGGGATGCAACTCAGGTCAGCCTCTTTCTATCAACTGTACAGACTCTTGTACTTTAAAAACCCACATCCTGTGAGCTGACCTCATCTGGCACCCCCAGCTGCTTAGAGCCCTGCCTGTTCCAGGAGGCTACGTGTGGTATTCAGACCTGCTGCTGTTCTCTTACATGCTCTTTGTGCTTTTCCAAGGCAAAACCAAAAGACCCATTCCTAAAGAAGTACTGCAACCCTAAGAAAATTCAGGGCCTTGAACTCCAGCAAATAAAAACATACGGACGGCAAATATTAGAGGTAAGAGATATTTAATATTTGCTTAGTTTGCATTGGGATTTCACTCAGATTACTGTATTCCTTTGGGAAAGTTCTTGGGATTGCTTATAAACAGATGGCATTGTCCTATTTTATCCCCAAAAGCAAGTATTTGAGACTAAGGCAGCCAATTCAGATCTACAAAAATTCCAAAAGCTTAGCTATTAGAATTTAGTATCTGATTTTTAAGAACCTCACTGTGCAGATACCAACTTTTGGGTTTAGTTGATCTTTATCTTTGTGCCAGGATTGTTGATTTTGTTATATCAATATATAACCATCTGGCTCCCTTGCAGAAGTGAAACTAGCATGAAAAGCCTTTCCCATATTACTCTCTAGAGCCTTGTTCTCCAGGCTTCTTGGATTGTCCGACCTTATCAGTGAAAACAGTTTAAGCATAACCTCCCCCAATAATAACTTATATGTATGCACTACTACTAATATATGTTGTGTATTATAAGTTAAGTTAGGAAAGAAGGAGTTCTGGAGCCCCAGAAAGAAGGAGATTAAAAACAAGCAAATAGAAAGAGAAGTCATATTTTCTTCCAGTCCTCAGTACATTGTTGTGGGTATCCCCTTTGGCTAGCACTGCTCTGGTTCATGAGGTTGTTATGGGTGTATCTCCAGGCATCTCCCTTTGTAGGTGAGCCTCTGTTTAATAAATGCCAGCTGAAATGTTTGCTTCTTTCTGTGGGAGCCTGTCATGTGTTCCTCTTAATAAACAGCCTAATATATTCTTTTTTTTTTAAGATTTTATTTATTTTTTTGACACAGAGACAACAGCAAGAGAGGGAATACAAGCAGGGGAAGTGAGAGAGGGAGAAGCAGAGAGAGACACAGCGAGAGAGGAAACACAAGCAGGGAGAGTGGGAGAGGGAAAAGCAAACTCCCTGCTGAGCAGGGAGACTGATATGGGGCTTGATCCCAGGACCCTGGGGTCATGACCTGAGCCAAAGGCAGATGCCTAACAACTGAGCCACCCAGGCACCCCAGCACAATATACTCTGAGAAGAGATTGGACTAGGGATATTTTTCACTCAACCCCCTTTCCTGAACAACTAACTGGCTGATGCCCTGGCTGATGTTAGCTGATGTTAGCCTTACTCATCTGTGCGGGAGGGTCAAGACTTTGGTCTGCAAGGAGCTGGCCTGTTGAGATCGGAAAGTGCTGGAAGTCGAACATTAACCCCCAGCTTTGGGTTAATAGAAGCTGCATCTCTGTTCTTTGGAAATGAGGGAGCTTGGAGTTGGGTCTCATAGCTAGAAAGCATTCAGCATCACCCCTTTTTCCAAAGAAATGGATGGAGAGGGCATTTTTCTTTAGGAATCTCCTCAGTAACCAGTTTTGTTTCAAAATATAGTGACTTTAAAAACGAAGTTTAACCTGTCTCATAATTGAATGAGTTGGGGGGGGAATTTAACCTCTACATATTTTTTTAATAGGTACTGAAGTTTCTACATGACAAGGGATTCCCTTATGGGCATCTTCACGCCTCTAATGTGATGCTCGATGGTGACACTTGCCGGCTGCTAGACCTTGAAAATTCCTTATTAGGCCTCCCTTCCTTCTACCGATCCTATTTCTCACAGTTCAGGAAAATCAACGTAAGTTGCTAGAAGTAACAAAAACAGAAAATTAATTTTTTGGTATAAATGATCCCCCTGGCAGGACCCATGATCTGCCCATGTAAGAAATATGCAGGGTAGGCCATGCCTATTGACTCTGTTCTCTCACAGAGTGTCACTCTATCTTTAAGTGCCTTGTTGAAATGGTAGATGAGATAAGGAGGGACATAGAATCATGGCCTGGAAAATAATGGGGAGTAGGACCAGGACCTTGGGTCAGAGCAGTGCCCTGTGAGCTTTTGCAAAAGGCCTTGGAGTTGTGTTTTCACTACCAGTAATGAGTGGGGATGCCCCTGGGCCATGTTTTTCTTGGTGAAAGCCTAGGGAAGGAACATTGGGATTCACAAAGCCAAACTGAAAGATAACCACCCTGCTCTCTTGTCTTCCACAGACATTGGAAAGCGTGGATGTCCACTGCTTTGGCCACTTACTGTATGAAATGACTTATGGAAGACCGCCAGACTCAGTGCCTATAGATTCCTTCCCTCCTGCACCGTCTATGGCTGTGGGTCAGTACAGGCTTTGAAAGAGTCTAATGGGCCCCGGTAGTCCACAGAGCTACTCACCCCCTTTCCAAAGTCCAGGAAGGACCCAGAGGAAGTTGCCATGTTCCATAGCCAGCCAAATCCAGTTTATAAAAGTAAACCAGGTCTGAGTGATTTATTTAAATTAACCTCATTAAAAATTCAGATGGTTTGTCCATTTGTCGAGCTATCTAAAACCTCAGGAAACATACTGTAACTGCATTCAAATTTTGGAACCAGGAGGTTGTAAAGAGAAATCTGCCCAGATCGAGTCTGACATAGAAGCAGAAGCTAGGAGCAGGCAAATTGAAGCCAGCCTTTCAACTGGGACAGGTGTCAAGGGCCAGACCAAGGCTTGAGTGGGACCTGCAAGGGACAAGAGAGCCACGGGCTGGACATCTGGTAGATAAAAGGCTGGCAGGCCGAGAGCAGGGAAAGGGAGGCAGGAATATAGACACCTGGCAGATTGGATCCTGGCGTTCCTCCAGCCTTACTTAGGGGACTGAGAAGGGCCAGAGGACAGGTGGGAGACACTTTTGGGAGCGGGACATGGGGACTGATGCAGACTTATCCAGGGACCCTTTCATCCCATCTATAGCCTGCCCAGAACTCACTGTTAGAGCAACACCAAGAGTGGAGGGCAGGGTAGCTCTTGGACCACTGAGCCTCTGAGATGTGCAAGTTAACCCCCTACCAAATGCTAGTTTTGTGTCAAATTAGTGGTTCAAGAGTACAGGCCCCAAAACTACTGGGCCTGTGTTGAGTGCGAACAGCTGAAACTGAACAGTGACCTATGAGTAGAAAAATCTGGCTGCTTTTGTTTATATCATCCAAGGTGTTGGATGATGAGACATCAACAATTGGCATTTTGTGTGCCAGTTTTGATTAAAAAGAAAGCAAGCAGCAAAATGTTTTCCAAGTTTATAATTTTCTGTGCAGTGTTTACTCTCCTTTTAAGAGAGCAAACACTTCTATGAATGATATCTGGAATCCTTCCTCCAATTATCTCTGAAATATATTTAGCTTTCTATCAGCATGTGGTTTCTGAACCATTTATTTTGAGCCATCGGTAACATGGTGTTGCCAACATTCCCCTCCCCCATGTATGCCATCTGTCTGTGCGTGAAGAGTTTTGACACCGTCCTGATCAGCCTGCAGACAGTTGTTGCGAAGTGGTGTCAAACTTTTCATCACCAAGCGGATTTGCCAGCATGTTCTGTGGAACTAAAATGTGAATCTGTTCATTTCAAGTGGCCGTGTTGGAGTCCACGCTGTCTTGTGAAGCCTGTAAAAATGGTATGCCTGCCGTCTCCCGGCTCTTACAGATGCCGTAAGTCAATCACACGCCTTGTTTGTCACCTTCCTAACTGTGTAGAACGCTGGACCACGAAGCCAGGGACCTGGCGCCATAGTAGACTCAGGTGTGGTCCTTGTGGAGTCGAAGGGACATGCTTGTTTTTGGTTACTTACAACATGATATCGTGAGCTGTCCGCTGCCGTGGTCTGATTGCTGTCCCTTGACGTCCGCATCTTCACGTGTGTCTCTCCCTGTTGATGTTAGCGTCATGTGTGTGTACATGTGCCCCCCCTGCCCACCCCCACTTAGAACACTCTGACAGACAGCCCGCTGGAGCACTGTCCTTCGTGACCCTGTTCCGCGCACCACCTGGCCCTCAGCTGTGGCTGCTTGTGCCCTCCAGGAGGAGGGCTGCGGGTTTCTGCCCCCCCCACCACCTTTGTTCCTCTTCTCCCTGGGTAACATGGGTTACACATCTAACTTGTACCAGGCATTGTGTTAGGGGCTTGGAACGCAGAAGACGTTCTCCCTTAGACTGGGTTATTCTCCCTTAGACTAGGTTATGACTAGTTCATCAGGACCATCAAAATAGTGCTGCAGGGCCTTGCCTGTAGCTATGCTTTCTGTCCCTTCTTGGAGAGCACAGCAGCCTTGCTGAGAACGGTGTGTCTGAGGTTAGACAGAGCTGGGGGTGCACACAGCCCGCCCACTTCTGGGTGGGGAGGGTGACCTGGGGCAGCTTTCCTGCTTCTAGAAGCTGAAGCTCCCCATCTGGGAAATAGGACTGGTAGTGGGCCCCACCAGAGAGGATCGTTGGGAGGAGTGAATGAAGCGATTCCTGGTGTAGTGCTTCGCGAATGTTAGTCATGATGACTGTTGATTCAGCGTCTATTTTGTGAGTGGCACATATCCGCGGCACACCCAGTGCGTCATCTGTGCCAGCTTGCCACATAGCAGATGTTCGCAGGAAACAGTGATGCGGGGAAGCAGGGCAGGGCTTAGCTTGAATGCGTAAGGCCAGAGCTCAGGGGAGCTCCATGCCGTTAGAGAGTGTGGGAGCTGCCCGAACCCCTGACGCTGCCCCCGCCCCGCCCCTGCCCATGGATATGATCTTTTAAAGTTCAGCTGACACCGGTGTGTTCCTCTCCCAAGCAGCCACCTTTAATAAGTGTGAATATGGAAGAATAGACCCAATTAGGGAAATGAAACAATTTTTGCACAAACTCATTTTAAAAGAAAATGCCTTTGGGGCGCCTGGGTGGCTCAGTGGGTTAAAGCCTCTGCCTTCACAGCTCAGGTCATGATCCCAGGGTCCAGGATCCAGCCTTGCATTGAGCTCTCTGCTCAGCAGGGAACCTGCTTCTGCCTCTCTGTCTGCCTCCCTCTGTGCCTACTTGTGATCTCTGTCTGTCAAATAAATAAATAAAATCTTTAAAAAATAAATAAAAGAAAATGCCTTTGTAGTTGGGGAACAACCCGATTCGTGCTGCTGTACCTGGGTTTGCATTTGTAGCCGCCATGGTCCAGACCTCTTCCATGCTCCTCCCAGCCATCTAAGTCTAAAGGGAAGCCACATTGTTTTTTCCTCACTGAGGTCTTTCTACCCTGCGGCCTTCAGTCTTGAGAAGAATACTTGAAGAGGCGTGAACTCTGTTCAGTTAAAATGCTTTTTCTGGAAGTAAATGGGCCTGTGCCCTTGATGGGGAGAGTTCTGTCTCTACTACCAGAGGTGCCCAGGGAGCACTGTGGGGAAAAGTTAACTGTATCATTTCTACTTGTGAAGTATTTCCTGTTTTTTAAAAAGGGGACTCCGCAAGGCAAGGCTCCTGCAGAGCCATGGGGGCACTGCCCAAGCAGCCATATAAATTCCCCAAACTGTCTTAGCCGAAGTAGCTCAGAATTCCTCATGTTGTTGTTTCTAGTCACATAATTTTGGAAGAGAGAATTGATATACTCTAAAAGCTGCCTTTTTAAAAGAAGATTTTATTTATTTATTTATTTTGTTTATTTATTTGACAGAGAGAGGGAACACAAGCAGGGGGAATGGGAGAGGGAGAAGCAGGCTTCCTGCTGAGCAGAGAGCTTGATGTGGGGCTTGATCCTAGGACCGTGGGATCATGATCTGAGCTGAAGGCAGACACTTAACAACAGCCACCCAGAGCCCCCTGGTTTGTTGTTGTTTTAAGATTTTATTTATTTATTTGACAGAGAGAGATCACAAGTGGCAGAGAGGCAGGCGGGGAGAGAGGGGGAAGCAGGGTCCCTGCTGAGCAGAGATCCTGATACAGGGCTTGATCCTAGGCACCCCAGGTTGTTTTTTTTTTTTTTTTTTTTTTTTTTTTAAAGAGAATATAAGAAATACTTCTCAGAAGAAAATTATTTTCTTGTTAGATTCCAATCAGAACAGTGTCTTTCTACTTAACGTTTTTATTTTACTGAGCTCTAGAATAATTTTTTTAAAGATTTATTTATTTAAGAGAGAGAGAGCGCGCGCGAGAGCAGGGGGGAGGGGCAGAGGACAAGGGAGACAGAGAGAGAGCATCTTAAGCAGACTCCACACTGAGCATGGAGCCTAGTATAGGGCTTAATCTCACGACCTGGAGATCATGACCTGAGCTGAAACCAAGAGTCGGACACTTAACTGACTGTGCCCCCACAGAATAAATTTTATCCTTTTCTTGGGTTTAATAAAAAAGGGGGAAAATCGGTTATTCTGTTTAGAAATATCTACTGCATAATTATTTGCAATGTAATAACTTACAAAACTAATTTTTAAAAGTATTTATTAGTGTATTCTACAGCATAAGAGGACCGTTGCCCTGCCATGTGGGGAAATAGTCTTCAGGACAGGGCTGACCCAGTCTCTCCTTGGTACCACCTCTGATACTGGGGGGCAGTGTGGAGGTGCTGAGCTTTTTCTGTGGTCACATTGGGTGGCCCGTAAACTTTGAGTGTGTCGATCAGCATGAAATGGTGGACTGGGCCAGGGCTGGGGGACGTGGGAACCTCATGGCCTAAAGATATCTCGTCCTGTTTTGATCCTGTTCTGAGAGGACATCTGGCTTAAGAAAGATTTTGTTTGTTTCTTTTCTTAACAGATTATTCAGTGATGTTTTACTAACCACTTCTGAAAAGCCACAGTTTAAGGTAAAGCAAATCATACCATTTTTTTTTTTGGTTTGTGACATATATAAGTTGATGTTGAAACTTAGTGCTTTTAAAAAAATTATTGAAGTAGAATTGACATGCCACATTATGTTAGTCTCAGATGTCCAACAACATAATGACTTGATATTCGTGTACATTATGAAGTCATCTCCACAATAAGTCTAGTTAACATCTGTCACTATATATAGTTAAAATTCTTTACTTCTTGTGGTGAGAATTTTTAAGATTTACTTTCTTAAAAAAAAAAAAAAGATTTACTTTCTTAGCAACTTTAAAGTATACAATATAGTATCTTAATAATAGTCACCATGCTGTACATTATGTCCCTATGACTTAACTTATTTTGGGACTGGAAGTTTGTACCTTTTGCCCCCTACACCTGTTTCATCTGCCCCACCCTCCTGACCTGGCAACCACCATTCTGTTCTCTGTGAACAGTGTGTTCTCTATGAGTTCAGGTTTGGTTTTGTTTTTAGAGCCCACATATAAATGAGATCATATGGTATTCGTCTTTCTCTCTCTAACTTACTTCACTTAGCATAATGCCCCCAAGCTCCATTCATGTTGTTGCAAATGGAAGGATATCCTTTTTTTTTTTTTTAAGATTTTATTTATTTATTTGAGAGAGAGTGCAAGTGAGCAGGAGCAGGGGGAGAGTCAGAAGAAGAGGGAGAAGCAGGCTGCACACTGAGCAAGGAGCCCGATGTGGGACTCGATCCCAGGACCCTGGGACCCAGACCCGAGCGGAAGGCAGCTGCCTAACCAACTGAGCCACCCAGGCGTCCCAGGACTTCCTTTTTATGGCCAAGTAATATTCCATTGTGTATACCCACATTTTCTTAATCTATTCATCCACTGATAGACACTTAGACAACCATTGTTTCCATTTCGTGGTATAAATAATACTGCAGTGAACATGGAAGTGCATATCTTTTTTTTTTTTAAGATTTTATTTATTTATTTGACAGACAGAGATCACAGTAGGCAGAGAGAGGAGGAAGCCGGCTCCCTGCTGAGCAGAGAGCCCGATGCAGGGGCTTGATCCCAGGACCCTGGGATCATGACCTGAGCTGAAGGCAGAGTCTTTTTTTTTTAAAGATTTTATTTTATTTATTTGACAGAGATCACAAGTAGGCAGAGAGGGAGAGAGAGAGAGGAGGAAGCAGGCTCCCTGCTGAGCAGAGAGCCTGATGCGGGACTCGATCTCAGGACCCTGAGATCATGACATGAGCCGAAGGCAGCGGCTTAACCCACTGAGCCACCCAGGCGCCCCCAAAGGCAGAGTCTTTAACCCACTGAGACACCCAGGCACCCCAGTGCATATCTTTTTGATTCAGTGTTTTCATATCCTTCAGATAAATAGCCAGAAGTGGAATTGCTGGATCATTTGGTAGTTCTATTTTTAATTTTTTGAGGAGCCTTCATACTGTTTTCCCAATTTACATCTCCACCTATAGTATAAAGGTTTCTTTTTTCTCCACATCCTCGCCAGCAGTTGTTATCTTGTCTTTGTGATACTAGCTGTTGCAACAGATGTTAGGTGATACCTCCTGTGGTTTTGATTTGCATTTCCGTGATTAGTGATGTTGAGCACCTTCTCATTAGATGTTGGCCATCTGTGTGTCAAGTTAGTGCTTTTTTTAATCAAACAAGAGAAGATACAGTATTTCTTTTAATTGACATACAGATAACATGCAATATCCCCTTAGTTTGTGTACCTCAAAGTGATTTGATATTTTTTATATATTATGAAATGATCCCAACAATAACTCTAGTTACCATCTGTCACCACACAAAGTCATTAAAATATCGACTATATCCTCTATGTTGTAATGAATGTAGATTATTAATTTTATAATAGAAGTTTAGGTACAGAGTTTATAATAGTGAAAATTTGAAAACATTCTAGTATCTGTGCTGCCAAAGCGAGCACTTGAAAACAATCTAAATATTCTAAAATGAGGGACTAATTTAAGAATTTATGGTGTATCTGTTTGACAAAATGTTTTATATCTAATGAAAGCAAAATTTTTAAAGACATTATAGTAGCATGGAAAACGACTATTTGGGCTAAGGTGGAAAGACAAGCAAGATAAAAATACAATGTGTAAAAAGAATACCTTGTCTAGCAGAAAGTCAGCAAGGAAAATCCTGGGAAGTAGCAGTGTCGTGTGGTATCATGGGACGAGTAGGGGCTTTAGAACCCAAAAAAACTCAGGATGATGCCTTACTTTGCTTTTTTTGTACTAGCCATTTATCTATCGCTGCTTTTCTCAGACATGACATTTTTTTAAAGATTTTATTTATTTGTCAGAGAGAAAGCACAAGCAGGGAGAACAGCAGGGAGAGGGAAAAGCAGACTCCCCACTGAGCAGGAAGCCCCATGGGGAGCTTGATCCCAGAACTCTGGGATCCTGTCGTGAGCCAAAGGCAGATGCTTAACCGACTAAGTCACCCAGGTGTCCCATCATACACGACATTTGACATTTTGGATCGGATAGTTGTATGTTGTGGGGGCGGTCTTGTGCATTGTCAGACATTAAACAACTTCCCTGGCCTGTACCCACTAGATGCAAACAGCACTTCCCTTCCACCCCAGACATTGTGATGATAAAAAATGTCTCCAAAAATTGGCAAGTGTTCCCTAGAGAGGGAAGGGAGCAAAACAACCCTTATTTGAGATCTCTCATCTATGGGCCTGGTCTTTGAGTTGATATTTACTCAGTGTGTACAACTGGTGAGTAACACCTGTTTATTGTTCTTGGTCAACTGAGATGAATAGAGACAGGGGTACCTGGGCGGCGTCGGGGGGCAGGACTGGCTCTCCTCAGGGCTCAAGGTCAGTTCTGTTCTGGGCAGTAGGATGAAGGATTCTTCCTCCTCTCCATATTCCAGAAGAAAGTGTGATATTATTATGATGAAATTCTGTTTAGGAAAAACAAAAACAAGGTGGGGTCAGAAGATTGTACAGGAGAGGAAAACATTTTCCTTTGTCCTGTTTTGCCAGTCCGAGGAGTTTGACAAAAATAGCTTGTTTGAATCTGAAGTAGGAAAGAAAAACATTTAAATCCATCTCTTCTTCACTGAAACTCCCCAGGAAATACATTTGGCCTTGTAAATAAATATGCTCTCCCCAACCCTGTCCAGCCTAGGAATTATTACTAGACCTTGTTCTTTCTCTGAACCAGAGAGTCTGTGCAACAATGACAACATGATTTAAGAATCAAGGTTAATTTCTTGTGTATGTACATTCTTTCTGGAAAGATACACAAGAAACTGGTGACATTGATTGCCTCCATGAAGGAGAACACATTGGCAGACTCGTTACTGTATATGTATCCTTTCATATCTTTGAATTTTGAACCATATTACCTATTCAAAGGTTTTTAAATTTTAATTTTTAAAAGAATAATAGAGACAGGGGCACCTGGGTGGCTCAGTGGGTTCAAGCCTCTGCCTTTGGCTCAGGTCATGATCTCAGGGTCCTGGGATCAAGCCCCAAATCGGGCTCTCTGCTCAGCAGGGAGCCTGCTTCCTCCTCTCTCTCTGCCTGCCTCTCTGCCTACTTGTGATGTCTGTCTGTCAAATAAATAAAATCTTAAAAAGAAGAAGAAGAAGAATAGAGACAGAAAGTTCAACATGATCCAGCTGTCTGTTTCCCAGGCCTGAAACAACAGGTCAGAAGCATACCAGGTACCAGGCTAGAAGAGTATCTTCCGGAAGAGTATCTTCTGGCAGGGGGCGCCTTCGAGGCTCAGTCCATTGAGCATCCAATTCTTGATTTCAGCTCAGCTCATCATATCAGGGTTGAGGGATCAAGCCCCACATCGGGCTCTGTGCTGAAGCCTGCTTAGGATTCTCTCTCTCCCTCTGCTCCACCCTCTAGCTCTCCAAAAGAAAAAAAAAAAAAGAATGTCTTCTGGCAGGAAAAAGCTTAAGTTTATGAAATACAGAAAATAAAACTTTCACAGAGAAAATTTCTCTGAAGTTATAAAATACGACAATTAATTGAATTGGTTTGTGTGTGTTCCAATAAGCTGTATATATTTTTTATTTTCATTATGATAAAAAAACATAAAAGTTATCCTATTAACCATTTTTTAAAAAGGTTTTATTTATTTATTTGACAGAGAGAGATCACAAGTAGGCAGAGAGGCAATCAGAGAGAGGGGGGAAGAAGGCTCCCTGCTGAGCAGAGAGCCCCACATGGGGCTGGATCCCAGGGCCCTGAGACCATGACCTGAGCCGAAGGCAGAGGCTTAACCCACTGAGCCACCCAGGCGCCCCCCTCTTAACCATTTTTAAGTGTACACTTTAGTAGTGTTAACTGTGTTCACATTTGTTGTGTAACATACTCCTAGAACGTTTTTATATCAGTAACTGAAACTCAAGACCCATCAGACAACTCTCCCATTAACCCACCCTCAGCCCTTGGCAAATACACTTCTTTCTGCTTCCATAACTTTGACTATTTCAGATGGCTTATATACCCGGAAGCTTACAGTATTTGTTCTTTTGTGACTGGCTCATTTCACTCAGTGTAATGTCCTCTGTGTTCATGTGTTCCTTTTTTTTTTTTCCTAAGATTTTATTTATTTATTTGAGAGAGAGGGAGAGAGCAAAGAGAGAGGGAGAAGCAAGTTCCCTGCTGAGCAGGAAGCCTGATGTGGGGCTCGATCCCAGGACCGGGGATCATGACCCTAACCAAAAGCAGACACTTAACCCACTGAGCCATTCATGTTCCCCAGGATTTCTTTTCTTTTCTTTTTGAAGACTGAATACTATTCCACTGTATGCACATACCACATTTTGTTTATCCATTCCTCTGTCAATGGACATTTGGGCTTTTTTCACCTCTCAGCCATTGTGAATAATGCAGTGAACTTGGGTGTGCACATATCTCTTCATCACCCTGCTTTCCAGTCTTTGGGATATGTACCCAGAAGTGAGGTTGCTGGATCATGAGGTATTTCTATTTTTAACCTTTCAAGAAACTTTGTGGTGTCTTCCACAGTAGCCACACCATTTTACGTTCCCACTGTCAGTGCACGAGGGCTCCAATTTCTCCCTTTCCTCGCCAACACTTGTTATTTTCTGTTTTTGCAATAATGACCATCCTAATGTGTGTGAGGTAGTATCTCAGCATGGTTTCGATTTACATTCCTCTAATGAGAGATGTTGATTAATCTTTTCATACACTTGTTGCACATTGTTAAATCTTCTTTGAGGAAATGTTTCTTCAGGTCCTTTGCCTGTTTTTTGTTTTATTTTCCTCTTAGATTTTCTAATCTTTTTTTTTCAAGCTTTATTCTGGTATCATCTATTTTTTTGTGACACATCCGTTTTTTTTTTTTTCCATCAGGTTATTTATTTTCTTTTGTCAGGTTATAAGAGTTCTTTGTATATTTTGGCTCTTACCCCTTGTATGGTTCCCAATTATTTCCTCCCGTACCATGGGTTCCTTTTTACTCTATTGATCATTTCCTTTACTATGCAGAAGTTTCCAGAAAGTTCTCTCTGTCTGTTTTTGCTTTTCTTGCCTGTGCTTTTGGGGTCTTATCCAAAATCATTGTTAGATCCAATATCTTAAAGCTTCTGTTGTGTTCTAGGAGTTTTATAGTTTCAGGTCTTCCGTCCAGTTTTGAGTTAATTTTTGCACATGGCATAAGGTGAGGGTCCAGCTTCATTCTTTCACATTCAATTTTCCTAGCACCGTTTATTGAAGACACTGTCCTTTCTCTACCATGTATTTTTGGCACCCTGCTCAAATATCATTTCACCTTCTACCACATGAGAGTTTTATTTCTAGGCTCTCTATTCTGTCTTCTTGGTCCATGTATCTGTTTGTATGCCAATAGGACATTATTTTGATTATTGTAATTTTGTAATGTATTTTGAAATCGAGAAGTGTGATGCCTCCGATTTTGATCTTCTGTTTCAAGATTGTTTTGCCATTTGAGGCCCCTTGAGTTATTTGAGTTACTTGGAACATGTCATGTTTATTTACATGTTTCATATATTCATTACGAAAAAATGGTACTGCGGTGAGCATGGAGGGGATGGATAATATTCGAGTGGGTACCTGTGACTGGTTCTTTTTTTTTTTTTTTAAGATTTTATTTATTTATTTGACAGACAGAGATCACAAATAGGCAGAGAGGCAGGCAGAGTGAGAGGAAGGGAAGCAGGCTCCCGGCTGAGCAGAAAGCCCAATGCGGGGTTTGATTCCAGGACCCTGAGACGATGACCTGAGTTGAAGGCAGAGGCTTTAACCTGCTGAGCCACTCAGGCGTCCCCTGGCTCTATTGCAGACTCCCTCCTTTGTGATAACCAACCAGTTAAGTCCTGTATTAAAACCAGGGCTTAAGAAAATCTCTGACCATTTTATTCAGTGGGTTATGTACTTTCTTTTCTTTCAGATCCCCACGAAGTTAAAAGAGGCATTGAGAATCGCCAAAGAATGTATAGAGAAAAGACTAATTGAAGAACAGAAACAGGTACATGTTACTAGCTCCTTAATGGCATTTGATCTTTTAGTGTCCCCATCCTTTGCCGCCGTATTCCCAGTGACTTACCTTTGACTGGTTGTTCATTCCATAAACGTTTCTTGCATCCTTGCTCTGAACCAGGCTGCATGCTCAATGCTGTGAGGTAGCCAATTACTTCACAGTCCTACCCTCAAGGTGCCGAGCCTGTGGAGGGAGACAAGCACATCCATTAACACATGGTCTTCCTTTATGATTGGGGCAGGCAGGGTAGAGGTGGGGGCACACGTGGTCCTTGCTCTGAAGGTGCTGGGAGCCACACTTGTCTTCCATAGAGGAGCAAAGGGCAGGAAGGAACAGGGGGAAAGGAGAAAGGTCTTCAGCTTCTGGCAGACTCTTCTCAGACATCCAGACCCAGGCTTGGAGGCAACAGGCTGAGGAAGGACAAAATTTTCATCCAAAATAACTTGATTTGGCAAAACATGTTAGAGATTTTCACTGATATAGGATACACTTACATTTGTGATGAATTGTGGTCTCTCAAAGATTCACCAGCATCGAAGACTGACAAGAGCTCAGTCTCACCATGGATCTGAAGAAGAAAGGAAAAAGAGAAAGATTTTAGCTCGAAAGGTAAGCGTGGTGTCTCTGGATTCTCTGTGAATTCTTTTATTTTTTTAAAGATTTTTTTTATTTATGAGAGAAAGAGAGAAAGCATGAGCGGGGGAGAGGGAGAAGCAGGCTCCCCCCTGAGGAGGGAGCCAGATGGCCAGGCTTGATCCCAGGACGCTGAGATCATGACCTGAGCCGAAGGCAGATGCTTAACCAACTGAGCCACCCAGGCATCCCCTCGTTGCGAATTCTTGGCTACATGTGAAGAAAGCTGTAGGTTAATAGTGCACATTTAGTTAATGACAAGATTTTGTGCTATATCTCCTTGAAAGCTAAAACTATTTCCAGATGACTGATGCAGCTTTTAAAAAAGAGCCACATAATATCAGTGGAGAAATGGACTGTATAGTTTCTTGGCTTGCTGGGATGATTACAGCCTAATGTAAGTGGGGAGAATGACTGGCCTGAGATAGGAAACTCAGCGTTCTTGGTTTTATTCCCCTTTTTGGTTGTGGCTCGTGGCTTCTTAACTGTATTAAATTATGAGGCCAAATATGACCTCGTGTGTAGCTAGTTTCACTGTGTGCCTGGAAAATATTTGTGTTCTAACTCTCGGCTTCAGTGTGTTTATCCTTTGCTGCCCTCCGTCTCTCTCTCTTATTTTTAAAGAAGTCAAAACGATCTGCTGTTGAGAACAGTGAAGAGCATTCAGCAAAATACAGCAACTCCAATAATTCAGGTAACTGGTTATAGATTGTAGTGGGGCCTCCGGGCCCACGGGTCAGGATGAGGAGTCAAGAGTTTTTGGCTTCTAGTGGCCAGACACTGAGCAGTGTAGGGAACAAGAGAACCCTGCCCCTAGTAAAGAATTGTGACAGCATTCACGGGCTCACAGGACTCATGTGCTGAAGAATCCTCAGAGGTTATGGGGTAACCCGGCCTCTGCACTAATGGTGAGATTTGATCAAAGATGGGCTTGAGGCATGGATGAAAAACCACCCCAACTAACAACACGAGGCCTCCTGTTTGTTAGTAGAACCTTCTTGAATAGAAACGACCCTGAGTCTTGCCCTCTACTCTGGTCCCTACATGGTGGGAGGAAGTGCCCTTATACGTGGGTTGAGGAAAGCACTGAACAGTGTGTGGGTGTGGTGGGGGGGGGGTGGCAAAGAGCATCATTCCAGAAGGGCTGGGGTGGCACAGAGCATGGTCCGCTCCTGGCTGCCCCTCGCCCAGCCCCGGTGGCTGTGGACCTTAGTATCTCCATCTTCGGAAATCAGGGCCAGATTGAAAGATCCTTCAGTTTTTCCACCTTATGCATCCTATGAATCGTTTTTTTTCTTCCCCCTTATGAATCTGTGAGGTAGAGTTCCACATAGAGAGGGCATGGCTTCATTCGAACCTGCACAGGAGAAGGGGAGGTTTTGTTAGGTTGAGGGATAGCTGCGTATACTTTAAGACAGGAGAAGGGCTGAGCAGAGAGGGAGAAGCTGAAGATGTGCAAGAGAGAGCGACCGGAAGGCCAAGAGGTTAGGCTCAGGAGCCCAGCTGTCAGCCTCACCAAAGAGGAAGCCCGTCCATCTCTTCCTGGGAGGCAGGAGCCAGGAGAACTGGATGAAGAGGCAGAAGCATTTAAAAGTGGAAGGAAGGGAGGACATGGAGGGTGTTCATAGCTCGTGCCTGCTCGGGTCTTCCCCGCACAGTCAGTGAAGAGATGCCTGCCAGGGCACACAGGACTCGAGTCCTGGACGGGCTGCAGCCAGAGGTAGCAGGCGGTGCGGGTGAGGCTGGAAGTCTGGAGCGGGGCTCTCGGGGAGGGTCGTCGACTTCAGGAAGAGGCGGGAATGTGCTGACACCACTGCCTGCAGACTTGAGCTGCAGAAGGGAGAGAGGTGGGGAGGCCCCCAGTGAAGACCAAGGCCGGCTCCTCAGGGATAGTCGCTGCTGTGGCCAGTGGGCAGTTCCAGAGTTGGAGGTCTCCTTTCTCCACAGTTGATGAAATGGATATGGGTCAGTCATCATCAGTGTTAGGCTGAGACTCATGTCTCCGCCCAGCATGTCGGGCAGATTCTGTCCAGTGGCTCATTCCTTAGAAGGCAGAGAAAGCCTGGCTCAGTGTTCTCCACCTTCCCGAGGCCCTGCCTGCCTGCAAGGCTCTGGGCCCCATGCACCCGGATGAGACTCCACAGACTCCCAGGACCCCGCCACACCCTCAAGAAGTTCAGGAAAGCCATGTAGCCATTGGTGGAAATGGACAGATCATCTCCAGACCCCACTGGAATCACACGTGCCATCTTCTCCCCTTTACATATCTCTGTCAGGATGTGTTGGGTTTTACCTCATTTTTCAGTAAAACGCCTCTCCTGTTTATAGGGAGGTGAGAGAATAAGGCGAACAGGGAAAAGCTACTCCGCTTGAGGGAGATGTGGTTTAACTGGGATGTTTCTCCTCACGCCCAGTGTCGGTGCTGTGCCCAGCCTGTCCTGTGGGTGGTAGGTGAGGTGATGGTTGGAGGCTTCTCAGAGGCCTGATTGAGGGCCTCCCTCGAGCTTCGGTCACTCACTCCAGAGGACCTCTGTGGTGGGGAGGGGGCTTCCCATGGCCACAGAAAGGCTTGTGTAGGAACCTCTCTGCTCGTTGGCCTGCTGTCAGGCTAGCAGGATGTTCTCTGGGGACTCCTGAGCAAAGGGGGGATGCTGAGAATATGGGAATATGCAGGCTGTTTTAATGGAAAAAAAGGTTCTTACTGGATTTCATCTAAGAAGAGGCCTGGGAGATCCACAAACCAAACAGGCTGACCCTATCTAGTTGAACGTAGCTGCTGATTAAATGGAACTTCTGCAGAGAGCACTGTCAGTTGGATGCTGTGGAGAATTCTTGCTTCCTCTAGAGTGGCCTCCCTGGATGGCTTTGTCCCCTGTACCACTTGTGGCCACTGTCGTTTGTCATTCATTATGCAGGGGCAGAGGCTGTGTCAGGAGCCAATTGCACAAGCCGTCGACAGCTCAGAGTTTGTTTCAACCCAGGCAGGGTGTAGAAGGCAGCGGGTAGCAGGGAGCCCTTAGTGGCCTGGGGACGAAGCATACCCTGCACCCTGGGGGAAACCTGTGGTCACTGGGTCCAGGCTCTGAATTCTCTGTCCCTCCCCACCTTTTACCACAAGACCCACCCACTCAGCCAAGTGCAGATCCTCAGACAACAGTGGGTACCCAGCTCAGGCCAGATTCTAGATGTCTGTCTTTGGTCCCCAGGAGGGTTTGTCTGTGTTTTCTCTTAGCAGGATCTGGGGCCAGCTCACCTCTCACATCCCCGTCGTCACCGACTCCACCCTCTACAGCAGGTGAGTGATGAAGCCGCAGTCCCTGCCACCCTCCTCTCACCCAGCAGGAGGAGGAGTGCGGCCCTTTGCCTTCTGGCCCAGGCACAAGCGTTGCAGGGGTCAGCCTTCTCCAGGGAACCCCTGGGGAGTGCACACTGGGAGAGCTGAGGGTCTCTCTGTCCCAAGTCCCACTTCATGAGGAGTGGAGTATTTGGTTTCAGAGGCAGCAGCCACCCTCTACCTCCAGCCTGCTCTCGTGCTAAAAGGCATCATGCTGGGCTCCTCAGATCAGATCTTGCCCTGGTATGTGCTGAGCTGATCTGAGCCAATCGAAACAGTTGTGCTGCTGCTGGGGTGCCTTGTCCTGCCAGAGCTCTCCCCTTGGGGAGCCCAGGCACAATGTCATTTTGTCGCCAAGCAGCACTGGTGAAATGCCCAGGTGTGGGAGCAATGGAACCGCCTAGCTTCTGCTTTCCTGATGACTATTCATGCAGTGACTAGCCTTTGTTTTGCCCTTGCGAATTCAGTCAGATTACCATGAGTTTGGTTTGAAAAAAAAAAAAAAAAAGCATTGATGGGATGGCCCCAGTTCCCCAAACCAGTGAGGTTGTGGAGCAACAGGGGCTGTCACTCGGCGCGGCTGAGAACACGAAACAGCATGACCACTCTGGAAGAATCGGGCGGTTCATTTATAAAACTAAACACAGAACTATCATAGGATCCAGCATTCCTGCTCCTAGGTCTTTATCCTAATGAGCTTGAAACTCACGTTCACACAGAAACTTACACACAAATGCTTATAGAAGCTTTGTTCCTAATCACTAAAAGTTGGAAGCCACCAAGATGTCCTCCAGTAAGTAAACTGTGGTACATCCATACGGTGGAATATTATTAACATTAAAAAGAAATGAGTTAAAACTGGCATATTGCTAAGTGAAAGAAGCCAATCTGAGAAGACTGTATACTCTATGATTTCAGCTATATAATATTCTATAAGAGGCAGAACTGTAGAAACAGCAAAAAAATCAGTGGTTTTTAAAAGAGGGGAACCATAGGGAACTTCTGTAACTATCAGGTCAACTTTCTATAAACCCAAAACTGCACTCAAAAATAAAACATTAATTTTTTTTAAATGAAAAAAAAAAAGAAAAAGAAAAAATGGGAAGAATATATCTTGGGGAATATTTATAAGAATAGTCTCTAATTCTTTCCCTCTTTCTTTTTTGAATTAGTATCTCTTTTCTGACCATTTTGCATGCCTCAGAAAAACACTGGTGGACCAGTATTTCTTTTCACTTCTTAAGGGAACCAGATGCTCTCAACATCAGAGGAGCTGGTTCTGGCTTTCAGAGCTTGTCAGCTGTGCTTGGAAGAGTTGCTGCAGCTCTCTGGAGGGAGGGTCACTGCCTGGGGCTGATTTATGAGTTGACAGTTCCATATTCATCAAGGCCTAAGGCAGCACCAAGGAGCTATCAAGAACTTTACCCATCTGCTCTCAAATCTTCTAACTGACCTTTCTGAGAAAATGACAAGCAAGTGTAAAGGGAATAGTTTGCACAGCTTACTTCTGGCTGGTGGTATCTCCTCTTGCTGACTGAGGGTGGTTCCTGGTGGCTTGCTGCCGAGCGTTCTGGGCCAGGACTCGTTTTGAGGATCCAAGTACCTGGTTCATGGGAATGATATTCTTTTCCCTGGCCGACTTTATGAGCAGCTTTTACAAGAAAGCCCCCAAATACTGTTCAAGAAAGAATATAGTCTTCTTTCTCTTGTGTAGGGGTGACTTGTATAGACTAGTCAGAAATTTCTGGAACTCCACTGCCCAGATCATGTTCAGCCATTTAATGGAAGAAAGGATATTAATTTCACACCACTTAGACATTTGAAGGAAATTGAATGAAGAGTGAGAATCCATAAATGCTTCTTTAATGCACGAGATGTCTCTTTAGTTACACAGAGCACCTACTGTATGCATTAGAGTGGTTGTGGGACGTTAACTTCCAGTTCTCATTTTTAAATGCCTTGGGGAATTATCAATCTATTTGGATTTTTTCGTGAACCCTCTGATTTTACCTGTGTTTTGAATTCGAGCTATCTCATACTGTAGCAGGTTTACGTGAGATGAGGACATTTTTAGAATGAGAGAAGAAGGGATCTTTTGTAATTGGAGGCAATGTTGGAAAAACGTTGAGGTGAGTGGGAGCGGCAGGGGGCTTTACTGTGAATTTGATCGGACCTGTTCTGAAAGGGAGTTGTAAGGATTGAGCTGGAAAACATGTGAAGACCCAAGCACAGAGCCTGGCAGAGGTGGTAGGTTCCCAGCAATTATTGGCTCCTTTCCTTTATCTCCTCTCATGATTTGTTGATGAACGGTCTCGGCCCTGAAGACTCTACTCTGACCTCTGCTGGGCACTTACTGTAATGCATCTCTTAAAAATGATAAGCATTCGCTTGTCAACCCAGCATTTCAGGCCTTAAACGGTGAGTTTATTCATTCAGTTACTCAGGATGCGTTGAATGAGAGCTTGCAATGTGCTGGACACCGTGGTTGGTCCTGGGTTACAGAGATGAATAGGGCCCTAGTTCGTGTGGAGTTCTTTTTCCAGTGCCTCTCAAGAACTCCAAGAAATAGACATTATTAAACAAGTGCTTTCCTTGGGGTCCAACTCTGGTAATTTTTCTACTCCCAGTATTTCCCCTCTTTCAGTAGAGAATCTCTACCTGGAAAACTACTGCACCAGCTTCTGTTCTGTGCAAGGCAGAAGGGAGCCACAGACAGGTAGTGGTTTGGTGCTGCCGTGCCCGTTTGCTGCTCGGTAAATCTGGGCTTGCCCTGCCTTCAAGGCCACTGCTGGGTGAGAGCAGACGCCCAGCCTACGGGTGGCATCTTCTGGCTGGTCGGTCCCTGCCTAGACTGATCCTCCTTCTAAGACAGGAGGCCAAGCTTCTCAGTGGGCTCATCTTTCTCACTGCTTCTTTGCACGCTGCCCATCTTGTTGCTGGAATCACATTTACTCCAATTTATGTCTTTATTTCTAGGTCAAGTTTATCATTAAAAAAAAAAAAAAGGCATGCTTATCTGGGAACCAAGTGAAGAATAGTGTCTTCTAGCTTTATGATAAAAGGCAGTTTTCTCAATAAAGGAAGGAAGAATCTTCACTTTCAAGGAAAGTATTCAACTAACAATTCCTGCTCAAGGTAGCTTCTCAAACACAACTCAATCTGGGAGCCCTTGGGAACTATGCTTTGGGCCAGGGAACCTAAACTTGAGGATGAACACTTGCTAGTTCTGGGACCTTGGGCAAGACAGTTGGCCTCCCTAATTCTGTTTTCTCATTTGTCAGTGAGGATAGTAACAGTGCTTGCCTACAGGAGTTTTTATGAGGATCCAGCACATTCCACGTGTATGGGGTTAGAACAGCACCTGGCATACACAAGCCCTCACTACACTGTTCCTTATCAGGAGACCTTGATGAATCACTTTACATGTCTGGGTGTTGGCTCCCTCCTCTGTCAAAGGCAAAAAGGTCAGAATTAAGGGGAGACTGTCTCATTGTCCCTTCTAATCAAGCATACTGTAAATCCACTGGGGATCCCGTTTGCTCAGCAAGAGATCAACTTAGGCAAGTTCCGTTGGCCACATTGTCTTCCTCCCGAAAAATGTCAGCCTTAAGCCCGTTCGTGGTAGCTGATGGTGGTCTTAGGCTCCGTGACTTTTAGTATGGGGCAGAAGGACATACGATGATAAGCTAAGCGGTCTGCCTCTCATGAGCTCTCTCCAGCAAGCAGGTAAGGGCTGGGGCCTCCCGCATTCCTTACCATGGCTCCTCTTCCTGAGGTCCTTACCAGATTGATGGAAGAAATGCCATTTCCCTAGGTCTGCTGGTCATTCCTTTGGGAGGAGTGAGATTCTCTAAAACTTCTGCTTCAATTCTTATATTTTCAGTGAGACCATTCCTTTCTTTTCTGCTGAAGGTTATACTTCCTGCCTCTGGAAAGTCACTCTTTCAAGAGCTTTAAAATTCTTTGTCCTGACTTATTTCATGGTAAATATCCCCAACTTGTGTTTACACTTTGTATTCCTAGAACTGAGTAGTTTAGAAGGTCCCAGTTTACACACACACACACACACACACACACACACACACACACACAACACCCTGGCACTCTCTTTGGGAGTAGATAGGCCTGACATCTTGCTATTGGGTGTGTGTGTAGTTTCTTTTTAAAACAGGTGTGCAAAAGAGTGTTTTGGGAAAGCTAACTGAGAAAAGACCCTCAACGATTGTTGTTGTTGTTTTTAATAAGCATATCTAACATATTTTAGGCATTTACTTTGTGCAAGGCACTGTTCTATGTAATGTAAAGTCATGGTTTGATTTGATCCCCATGAATACCTTCCTTTCCAGTGAGAGTAGTTCCTACTAAAGCTCCATTTTAAAGGCAAAGGAAACGGAGGCCCTAGTGAGGTTAAGGGATTTTGACCAAGGTCACACAAGTGGGGGATGCTAGAGCCAGGATCCAAACTTGGTTCCGACCTTGAACATTTACTGGGTTGGTTTTTTTTTTTTTTAAGATTTTATTTATTTATATGACAGACAGAGATCACTAGTAGGCAGAGAGAGAGAGGAGGAAGCAGGCTCCCTGCTGAGCAGAGAGCCCCATGTGGGACTCAATCCCAGGACCCTGGGATCATGACCTGAGCCACCCAGGCGCCCCTACCTGGTTGGTTTTGATGGAATGCCTGTTCTCTAGGGTGCACAGTAGGGTGTGTGCTGTTAAACACTGCTCTGTGGCCTGAAAAGAGCCCTGAAGGTAGAGTCGGAGCACTCTGGGCCAGAGTCCTAGCTCTGCCACTTTACAGCTGAGACCTTGGACAAGTAATTTCCATTCTCTGAAGCTGACTTCTAAAAGAATTCCTGGTCTTTATTAGGTCGTGTACACCACATAGCTTTATAAGCAGCGATGTGCTATAAAGTGGAAGCCATGAATGACCCGCAAGAGAACTCTAGCCCTTTTGCTTGCAGCTAATAATTTAAAGGAAGTCATTTTGGAGAGAAAGCTGGCAATTCATAGAAAACTCAGGTGTCAGAATGAGTGGGGAGAGAGGGAAGTTTCAAATCTAGAGAGCTGACGAGGGAAAACAGAGCCTTATGGGCACAGAGTGACTAAAAGCTTGAATAATAGGAAGGATGATTGAGAATAAGTAAGACACAAAAAAGAGATATATTTATTTAGAATGTTGGGAATTTCCCGACTCTGTCTGGCCAGGTGAAAGTCTGAAACCCATTCTTGGCTCAGAATCCGTGTCTCCGGCCATATGAATTGCTTCTTTTTCTCGAAACCTCTACACACATACAAAGCAGTTGCCATCTTAGGGATGAGCAGGTCGGCCTTCAGTGTTTCTCTGAAGAGTGTGTTGGCTCTGCTCTCCTGCCCTCTTTCAGCCCTCCTTCCCCACCTCCACGCCCAAGGGGGTAAGGCTGGTGTGGGTAGAGGTGGCACAGGGCAGAGTGTCCCCAGCATCCTCCCAGAGCTGTCCCTGGGGAGTGGTCAGCCTGCCCAGCCCCTCGTGGGCCTCATTTCTCAGCCCCTCTGCAGACAAAGCGATTCTCCCCGTTCATCAGGAACTCTGGGATTCTGTCAGGAAGAGCATTATCCTTCACATTTACCCTGGAATCTAGTCAGTTAAAAGGAAGACAAGAGCCATGTTTGCCTGGCTTGTTTTCTCTTTAATAGTTTTATAGCCACAAGTAAGCAAATGTCACTCCCTGCCCAAATTCAGCCTGTAGAAGGTGGCCTTGGGGGAGGTGTGACTTGCCCCTGCCCAGGAACTCCGCCTTCGACCTTCCCTGTGCTCGTTCTCTTCCCAGCTTTAAAAAGGCAGGTCTCCATTTTAGATTATAGAAGATTTGAGGAAAAGTGATGAGTTCTAGTTTTTCTCCCTTCTTGATAAGCTGTCCTTATTTAGCAGTAGAACTAATTGCACTTCCTGTACTCACTCCACTTTGGTGGGGGGCGGGGATTAAAACCTTCACAGGTCTTCTGAAGTAAGTGTTGTGCTTATAAACAAATAAAAATCCCATCTAGGGGCACCTGGGTGGCTCAGTGGGTTAAGCCTCTGCCTTCGGCTCGGGTCATGGTCTCAGGGTCCTGGGATCGAGCCCCACGTCGGGCTCTCTGCTTGGCGGGGAGTCTGCTTCCCCCTTTCTCTCTGCCTGCCTCTCTGCCTACTTGTGATCTCTCTCTGTCAAATAAATAAATAAAATCTTAAAAAAAAAATCCCATCTAAATGGCTCCAGGGGCAGGGACACAGAAAAAAAGTATGAAGAGGAAAGCGATTATCTGGCAACTCTGTTAGCACGTTGACTCGCTGATTACTGTCTGAGCCTATTTTCCGTGTTCTAAAATAGTCACCGTCTTGTTTACAAACCAGTGCATTTTGCGGTGAAGTGGGTCTTAGCTTGGCAGTGAGAAGAATCAGCATGTGGTGCAGACTAATATTTTGCTGTCTCTTACTATTTGCTTAACAGACACTGAAATCTGAATAATGACATGTGTCCCCTCTCTCTCTCTCTTTCTCTTTCTTTGCTGTTTTCAGTAGAGCATGCACCATTTTGAACGTGAATTTTCGGTAAAGTAAGCTATACTGATTTCTCTAACTTTAAAGATGCTCTGTTTCTGGATGTGAAATGGGGCCCAGTGTGTGGAGATCGCAGAAGTGATGAACAAATGGGAAAGCAGATTTGGGACGATTTCCTTATCTGAACATCTAAACGAAATACAGCATCTTTAAAAAGCACCCAAATGACTTCATCTACATTCATTTCATTTTCACCATGACCTTTAAAATCTTCATTTCCACTCTGATTGTAGTTTTAAAACACAGCTCAAAACCTGCAAATCAACTGCATGGCATTTTGTTATATTTTCATTTTGGAAAGCAGGATCCCACAGTGTTGGTGCAGCAAAAATAATGGTTCCCTGTTACTCTGATGCAGGGAAAGAGTGTTAGCTGGCTGAGTTCTTGATTTTAGGAAGACAGTTCACCGGCTTTTATAACAGACAGTAGGGAAAAACAGTTCTCTAGAATATCCCTACTAATTCTTGCGTTGGGACAAGAGTGCAGCCTTCTCATCTACCTGAGGAAAAATACAAAGGCAGTTGCCAAGAGCTGGGAGCGCGGTCTGCTTCCAGGGGTCACTGCTATCTGCTCCCTCTCGAGGGTGGCTAGCAGGTCTGGTGTTGGTCTGGTGGCCCTGTGGTCTCCCTGCTTCTATTCGCAGACCACAAAGACAGACCTGCAGAGACTTGTAGATGGCCCACTGCTAAAACTGGCCCCAAAGAAAGGGCAGTCCCCAGACGTTCTTTCGCCAAGGCTGGTGAGGGTCTTTCTGGCAAGGCTTTCCACCCTAGATCTAACTGAGGCTCTGGATTGCCAGGTTCTCAGTTTGGTGAATGAGATTCTGGGGAGGATAGAGTAGCTGGCTTTGGGATTTTTGACTAGGAGTAGGTAGGATGGAAGAGAACTGTTTCGGAGCATCCCTCATCCTGGGTTTGGAAGCCAGTATTTTTCAAAGCTGGGTGAATTCAGTTAGCAACCAACATCCCCCCCTTTAAATTTTTAATTTAAATTCTAATTAACAACCAATGTAACAGAATCTGTCTGGTCTTGTCTGTGGCCTGGCGGTAAGGGCTGTTGGGACCTGTTGGCGGGGAGGAGTCGGTGGCTGTCAGGCCTGCCTCAGGCCACATAGCCAGTTCTGAATTTGACCCCTGTCAGTATTGCCAACTGTTAGAACGTGTTGTAGCTTAAGCCCCCACAAACTTTAAAGGAAGCTTGTGGACTATAGAGAAGGTAAAAAGAAAAGGCCAAAAAATCTTGGTGTTGGGCCTGCAGTCAGTGGCTGAGTCCCTGGGTCTGTTCTTGCTTCTTCTACTCCTGGTCTTCTGACCGTGGACTTCCTCCCCACTTCCAGAGTGTTCTGAGCTGGCAAGATGAGGTCTGGCCTTGCCCTTGTTGTACACCTGAATATCAGCCCTCATTGTCTCAGGCCCAGTAAGGAAAGTGGGCCTCGTGGGACAGTTAGGCCCTTTGGGTCTGGTCCGGCCTCCTGGGGACAGATGCCAGGGTTACTTTGTTCCTTACCCTTGGATGAACAGCCTCTCTTTTGGCACAGACCTTCAACGTCTCATTTGCTTTATAAGCACAGGTTACTCTTTGACACTTGGGACCGTCTATTTATTTATGCTACCTACTTATTCAAGGAGATTCATTTAAAGCCATAACAATCTCAAACTTTATGTGGAAAAATACAGATCCAGGTACTAAATATCACCCCCAGAGTATGGGAATACTCTGAGATAGTCAATTTGCACTTTTAATTTTGAGTGGCTGGTAATGCAGCCAAAGTTGAGGTTGGGCTCCTCATGAGGGCCAAGCAGATTTATTCTGTGCCAAGAGGCAACCTAGATCCAGGTCCAGCAGCTGAGACCCACTCTAGCTAGCCTACCAGAGTCCCAGGCTGAAGGGGTAGCAGGTCTCTGAATGGCTCTTCTGTGCCTTTAGCACAAAACCAGTGCTATTGCAGCCCAGAGCCTGTCTTCCCTCTTGGAACCTGCAGTGCCTCTTCTCTCCGAAAATTCTGGAGCCCCTTCTGATACACGGCAGGCACTGAATGTCAAACCCAGATGCTGGCCAGTGGGCGGCACTGCGGAGTCACCTGCTGGCTCCTTGGGGCACTCTTGGTGCTGCTGTTGAGTCCCAAGAGCCTTCAGAGACACCCCCTTCCTCCTGGGATTTCACTGGCCACTCTCCAAAACCCTCTTCTAGCATGCTTATTCTCTCTGCTCTTCTCACCTCAGCAAACATTGTGGGTTTAAAGTCCTTTTTATCTTTGTAACCCTGTAACACACAGCTGCGAACATTTTTCCCCAAGTCATCCTGGCAGAGAACATACTAGGACTTCATTCATTGGTTGTTCCTATGTAGTACCAGTGAGAATTACATTTTGTTCATTTGTCTGTATTTAGTGTTTATTCATATTGCTGTATTTTCACCGTTTGAGAATTCTAAGATTGCAGAGCATGAATGTATGTGTCTGTGTGATTCTTTAATTGCAGCTGGCTTAGGTTTGAGTAAGAGATGAAGGTAAGTGGTCTTCCATGAAATACAAGACTTTGAACTGTTATGTGTCACGCTCGGTGAAAAGGATGCTCTTAGCTAAATACTTGGTGATCCTGAACCACTTAACCATAGAAACTCAGGTGGTGAAGGGTGTGTTTACTTGTTACCAGCACAGCTGGGCAGCAGGTTAGAGGGGAGGGACACCTAACAGGATGTGTTGCTGTGTAGACCTAGGAGGGGCTGAGACTAAGGCCAGAAACAGGAGAGTCACCGAGAGCTGCAGGATTCCCAGATGACAGGACACGTAACTCTGCCGCACCAGCAAGTTCTTTAAAGCAGGTCTTTGGATGTATTCAGCTTTTATTTTGTCCTAGGAGAGTAACTCATTCATCGATTCAAAACTGTAACTGCCACGTGTTGGCATGCCTGGACGCTAAGGGAAGCTTTAGATATGTGTCCAGTTCCCTTCTCCTTGTCCACTTGGGCGGAGTCGCTCCTGATGCTCAGCGAAGGTGTAGGGTTATTGCAGCTCCGTTCTGTTCCGGGGTGAAGCCCCGTGGAAGGAAGGTCCCGAGGAAGACTCCTCGAGAAGACTGTTGCCAGGGAGAGAGCCTTCTGCCCCCTGCTTTGCGCTGCTAACAGTTACCAGCATTTTCTATTTCTTTAATGCAGCCTAATAGAAAATGATTATTCAAGACACACGCCCCTGGGGAACCCTCAAACCCAGCAGGCACTGTTCTTTGCCTAGCATCCTGAGTGGCTTGTCATTTTCTGTTAAATCACATCCTTCAAATATTGTGTGTGTTGGGGCAGCTAAAGAAATGTTCGTCCTTTGTCAGTGATTGATACTCAGGTAGCCCAACTCTGTGCATACAAATGTCTGTCTTGACTTACTGGCTCAGTAGGTGCCCTGGACCTGCCTGAAGCAGCCGATGGAACTTTTCTTTGGGGACCACTGCTAAAATTTGGAAATGGAGTTAGAGCCTCACCTATGCAGGGAGAATGTCACTGTGTAGAGTTTCATATCATCTATGATATTCAGTCTTAGATGACTTATTACCTGGGGGAAATGGCAACCTTTAATTAATTCCCCTTTGATGCTTCTAGTTTTCTTGTTCAGCATTTAAAAAAAAACACATAGAACTGGGTATCTTGGTCCCTCTGCAGGAAAACATTGGCAGGCTCGTCGAAGTCCCTTCTACCTAGGACTGAGCAGTAGCATGTGTGCCGGGGGGGTTGGTAGAGATGATACTGACTGTCCCCTTTCTCTGTCCCCCACCCAGGGATGTCTGCATTACCTCCACCTCCTCCACCTCCGCCTCCACCACCAGCAGCTCCCTTGCTTCCTGCGAGCACAGAGGCGCCTACACAGCTCCTGCCCCAGGCTGTGAATGGTGTGAGCCGCGGGGCCTTACTCAGCTCCATCCAGAATTTCCAAAAGGGAACTTTGAGGAAAGCCGAAACCTGTGATCATAGTGCTCCTAAGATCGGCTAAAGCTTCGTGTTTACATTTGGAGGGAAAAGTTCTTTGTTTTTTCCTCCCACCTCCAGCCCCTGAAGTACTCTCTCCGGATGAATGAGCCAGGACAGCCACTTGCTGTCTTGCAGATGCTTGTACAAGAAGCTTCTCAAGAGGGGAATATTCAAATAGAATAAAGTCAGGCTGGCATTTCTGCCTTAAGAAATATTTATTTTGCTCCTTTATTGCCATTTTAAAGGAGTCTGGTTCATCCTCTAATGGGCATCTTTCGGGGGCAGCAGCATTTTGGAGTCAGCCTTTTCACTCACTGAAGGAAAGGGACACAAAAGCAATGACCACGTCCAGTCACAGCAGTGAATGACCTTTGTGTTGCAATCCCTCCTCTCCCATCAGACAGCTCCCAGAAACGTTCCTCTCATTTCTCTATAAAGCATTTTCTGGTTATTTCTTAGACAACTCCCATTTTTGCTACCTTATTTCATCTTAGACATTATTAACACTGTAGTCTGAAGCCTAGTTATGTCGTGGAGTGAGAGAAGCAACTGAGTTCTTCCTTTTCCATTCGGATAGACAGGCAAGTCAAGTCCGGAACCCTCTCTAGGTTCTAACAGGAATACCATTGTGGTTATAGAACTCAGGGCTGTGAAAGCAACCACTCGACTCATAGTTCCTTTTAGTTAGAGTATATTGGACAGGCAGAAAATGTTAAGATCAGGAAAAGCGCTTTCCGGATTAGAGGATCTCCTTAATCCTCAGCAATAAAGTCAAGTTTGTGGTTTGTGGGGGGGGGGGGGTTATTATTACAACACAAGTAAATTTGGCATCCACAGAAATCAGTTCTGATTTTTGAAAGATTTATCCAAATACATCATCTTTCTAATGTTACTCATTTATTAGATCCTTTATCCTATTATTTGTTTAAACCCTTAAATAAATTGCACTTTAAAGGATTATCAGTAATCCATTTAAAAATTCAAATACACACATCAGTGTTGGTTACTATGCAGAGAGAATGTCATTGTGTATAGTTTCATTTAATCTGTGATAAATGTTCAGCTGTATTTTTTATTAAAATAAACCATGTCAAGAAAATGTGTCTGTAGCTTGGCTAGGCATTTGAAGTGGGGATTTTTTGTGGGAACTTTTATAAAAAAATAGATCCATACAGTATTTCTGGTTTCCTTCTTACCTACCTGATGTCTCCTTTTTGTCATATTTTCCCTCTTAATTACTAAAAGCTAACAATCCTGTCTTGCTATTTAAATTAGGCACCCTTTGTATGCTTCTATAACTAATTGTGTTTTCTGTCTCAACTTTTTTTTTTTTTTTTTTTAAAGATTTTATTTATTTACTTGACAGAGAGAAATCACAAGTAGACGGAGAGGCAGGCAGAGAGAGAGGGAAGCAGGCTCCCCGCTGAGCGGAGAGCCTGATACGGGACTCGATCCCAGGACCCTGAGATCATGACCTGAGCCGAAGGCAGAGGCCTAACCCACTGAGCCACCCAGGCGCCCTCTGTCTCAACTTCTAAAGAGGACAGCATATGGTAGAATGTCTTTTTTGGCAATGGGAAAAATATTTGACATGAATTTTGGTTTATTTGGAGGGGAACCCGATTACAATTGGGCATTTGAAGAGTCTGTGGACAAGTTCCTGTTACAAATGTGATGGCAGTTTAGGTGATTAGTGTTGCTCATTTCTTAACAGAAATTCTTAGCAGAATTTTAAGACCTCCACCCACCCCATGTTTATTACTTCAAGAATATAAAATTACAATTAGTCATATTAGGAATTCTTTTATTCCTTATCAAAACAATTTAATAGTAAATGTAGATGATAGCTTTTACCTTTACATACAGGTTGTCCTTTTTGGATACATATTTCTGCAAAACTCTGCCACATTCATACCTGTCCTTATGAGAGGTTAAAATTTTACATTAGCCTTATTCAAAGAATGTGGTGATTGTAACAGACCAGAAAAAAACCCCATGGAGTCTAGGGCAGGAGAGGAGTTTTTTCCACATACAAGCACATTTAAATTCTTCCAAGTACAAAAACATATGTGTTGTTGCTTTAGAGATAACTTTATGAATCATAAGGTCTTACAGTACAATCCAGGTCAAGTAGACAGCAAGTATTTTAAGTAAATCCCAACGACTTGAAATTCAAGTCCAAACTAAATATTTAATGTTTTCTTTATTGCAAATATGATGTCTTTAACCTGAGGTATAGAGTTGTCTTCTAGAATCTTTGCATAAGGCATGGGGACGTCAGCACCAGTGACACGAACTGCAGGAGCATCCAGGAAATTGAATGCAGGGCCTAGGAGAGAAGGAGGCTAACTGAGAGGCAAGAAAAGCCACTGAGCACCACCACCTTCCCATAGGAGGTATGGCTCTCCAAAAGAGAGAAAATTCTAAAGGAATACTCATTACCAGGACTGTTTCTGGCTTTTTAAAAAACATTTACTCCTCCCCCACCAAAAACACCCATCGACCCAAATGAAAAATGCCAAGGTGACAAGTTAAGACTGTTGGCCTAGCTTCTAATCTCTGTCCAGTATCAAGGTACACACTATTTATTACAGTTTGAGTATTCTAGAACCAGTTTCTCTGAAATACCTTCCATGATCCTGGCACAAACTTCAGCTCCTACTCCAAACTGTGGCCAGCCTCCTTCCACAGTTACAAGATGATTGGTCTTCATGACACTGGCTTCTATTGTTTCAATGTCCATTGGTCTGATGGTTCGCATATTTATCACCTAAACAGACAACATAGATATGATTTGTAGAGCCACTGCACCACAAATGTAGTCTCATCCCCGTAATACCACTCCCTCTCTTACTTCCTGTTAATCTCTGGGTCTAGGAAGATCGAATCTGCCTATCCAAGAACAAAATGTAAAACGGGAAATTGTAATTAAAATGAAAATCTTTATCTCTACCACAAGTGGTTAAGAATTCACTTATCCTCCTTTGCTAACTTACTTCTTGTCAAAACAACTAATAACTACCAACTGACTGCTCACTGTGTACCAGGTGCTACACTGTGTGATTCCCACAACCACCCCAAGGGGACAGTAAGTGTATTCTCCTCAGTTTACAGCTGATGTGGCTGAGATTAAGAGTACAGATCTTGCCCAAGTGTAACCAGCAAGTGGCAGGTCCTGACATGAAGGAGTTAGACCCTGATTTCTAAGTCTGCCCCTCTCCTGAACTCCAGCTCCAAGGCTGGATTCCAACTTGAGAAAGAACCTACACAATAAAAAGCTAGGTATTTGCAAAGCAAGATTTTACACTCAGTTAACCTGTTAAAGAATTCAAACTCTTATTTCTGGGTCTTAATTTTAAAAGGAAACTTTCTGATTTTTCCAGAAGTGAATGTCCACATACCTCACATTCAATTCCCTCTTTGGATAGCACTGTTGCAGCTTCTAAGCAGTGGCCCACAGGTCTTGAATGGGCAACTACGGTTATGTGTGTCCCTGAAACAAAGTGGTCACAGATCAGAGGCCAGGTTGAAACCAAAGATGCTGTACTGCCCCACAGCCACTGTGGCTCTTGCTCATTTGTAAAATCTTCAACTCAACTCCATTCCAGGGAGGTGAGATGAAATACAAATCTACTGGACTGAGAATTAGGAAGCATAAATGGATAAGCAAAACAGGACACATTTTCTTAACTTGATCTCATCCTATAATTTCCTAATCAAAGTAAAAGGCAAGTAACTTCAAGAATGAATTTGACGAGGTGCGTCTGGCAGGCTCAGTCAGTTAAGCATCCAACTGTTGGACTTAAGCTTAAGTCATGATCTTAGGGTAATGAGATTAAGCCCTAGTCAAGCTCTGGGCTGGGCATAGAGCCTGCTTAAGATTCTCCCCCTATCTCTAGCCTGCCACTGCTGACCTTCCCCCACCTCTAAAAAAACAAAAAAAAAGAATTTGACCAACATAAATACAGGGGCTAGATTACAAATAATATTTAAGATGTACTAAGTGCTCTTACCTTGTCTTTCTATTTTGGCTTTTCCAATGGGAATCAGAAAATCTTTTGACTGAGCTTCTGAGGGTAATTCAAAAGGAACTCCATACATCAATTCATTCTCTAGCACCACCACTGAAAAATACAAATATTTAACAGAAGTAACTACATGACCAAATGTATATACAACACTATGACTCATTTTGCAAAAAGTTTCACTGTGAAAGTAGGAAGCCTCACAACTATTGTGTCTAGTAGCCTTGAGAGGATGGTTTAGGTACCAACATTTATATTCTGGTCAATCCTAATTTTATCTATTGTAGTTAAATCAGCATTGTAGGTACCTAGCAGGCCCCTTTACAGTCAGAAAAGCAAAAACAAAACAACCTTTTTGAAAACGGTCTTTACCATATCTCTAAATCATTAATTGACTTTTTTTTTTTTTTTAAAGATTTTATTTATTTATTTGACAGAGAGAGATCACAAGTAGGCAGAGAGGCAGACAGAGAGAGAGAGGAGGAAGCAGGCTCCCCACTGAGCAGAAAGCCCGATGCGGGACTTGATCCCAGGACCCTGAGATCATGACCCGAGCCGAAGGCAGCGGCTTAACCCATTGAGCCACCCAGGCGCCCCATTAATTGACATTTTATATGATATATCTAAGCCTAACTAGAAGCTTTAACGGCTTCCCTCCAGGCAAAGATTGCGACTTAGTTCTTTAAGGTTCAAAAGAGACCCAAGGGTCATTCTACTGACCTGGATTATTATCCCGAATGGCTGATTTAATAAGTCCTTTTGCATCCTCTGAATTCCAGGGGCTGACGACCTTTAGGCCTGGGCAGTGCCCATACCAGGCAGCAAAGCACTGTGAGTGCTGGGCAGCCACTCCTGCTGAGGCACCATTGGGCCCCCTGAAGACTATGGGCACAGGCTGAAGGCCCCCCGACATGTAGTAGGTCTTGGCAGCTGAGTTTATAACCTGGTCAATGGCTTGCATAGAGAAATTGAAGGTCATAAATTCACAAATGGGCCTCAACCCAGCCTGTCAAATCAGAAACAAAGATCTTTGAAAAACTGAAAAGTGATAAAAAGTGGCAACCACTCCAAAATTCAAACGATATTTTTAAAAGGTCATGTTAAAAGAAGTATCTTTGGATGAGATTCATAAAGAGGATTACATACCATAGCTGCACCCACAGCAATTCCAGCAAAGCCCATCTATAAGTAAAATATAAACACAAGTGAAAATGCATAAAAATCAGAACAGCGTACACTTTAACATGCCCCTGAAAGGTCCGCTTCCTGATGGAAGACTTACTTCAGATATGGGAGTGTCTATGATCCTCTTATCTCCGTATTTCTTCCACAGGCCTCGACTAACCTAAAATTACACGATGATCTCATTACTTTTAAGTGTATATGGGGGCCAAAAGCCACCTCAATGTATATTGCTTTATTGTATTTTGGGTTACCTTATATGCCCCATCATACTGGGCAACTTCTTCCCCAAGCAGAAATACCTTCTCATCTCTTTCCAGCTCCTCATCCATACCTTGGTTTATAGCATCACGAACTGTCACCTGTCACAGGTATGGGGAAAACAATCAACAAGGATGACTGCAGAATTATCTCAGATACTACTGAGGTTCTCTCCTTTTATAATTACCTAGGTTGCCTACAGCACATAATATAAAAACTATCGCTAGAACAGGCTTCTCTTTAAAAGTTCAAAGAATTAGAAAAGTAACATTTTTATCATACAGCCTCACTGGATTTGTTAGTGAGTTTACTGAACTTTTTTTTTTTTTAAAGATTTTATTTATTTATTTGACAGACAGAGATCACAAGTATGCAGAGAGGCAGAGAAAGAGAGAGGGGGGAAAGCAGGCTTCCTGCTGAGCAGAGAGCCTGATGTGGGGCTCAATCCCAGGACCCCGGGGATCATGACCTGAGCCAAAGGCAGAGGCTTTAACCCACTGAGCCACCCAGGCACCCCCCCGAACACTTTTTTCTTGATGTGCCTCTAAACTTAACAAAAATCTCTTTACTGGCCAGACCAGCTCATAAGTAGTTTCCTAAGTAGAAATTATACTGGGTTGTTTATTTCCACACTTGGTATAGCGTGGGACAGAGAACTGTTAAGGAGGCCCATATAAAACTATGTTTTGAGCACTCACTAGGTACCAGGCACTTCCAAACACTACCTTCAGAATCTACAAGTTATTTTACTAAACAGACTGGTAGAATCCTCTAATTAAAAAAAAAAGGGGGGGGAGAGTGGGAAATTCCTCAAAGAGTTGAACACAGAATTACTATATGATCCAACAATTCCAATTCTAGATGGATGCTCAAAAGAAATAAAAGCAGGGACTCAGACACTTGCACACCAATGTTCTCAGCAGCATTATTCACAAATCCAAAAGGTGAAAACACCCAAATATCCATCAACAGATGAATGGATGAACAAGATGTGGTATATGCATAAGACAGAATATTAGCCTTAAAAAAAGAAATGAAGGGCGCCTGGGTGGTTCAGTGGGTTAAGCCTCTGCCTTCGGCTGGGGTCATGATCTCAGGGTCTTGGGATGGAGCCCGGAATGGGGCTCTTTGCTCAGCGGGGAGCCTGCCTCCCTGCCTACTTGTGATCTGTCAAATAAATAAATAAAATCTTTTAAAAAAATGAAATTCTGACACATGCTGTAACATACGTGAACCTTGAAAACAACCATGCAAAGTGAAATAAAGCAGACCTAAAAGAACAATGTAGGATTCCACTTACAGGACGTACCTAGAATAGATAAATTCACAGGCCCAGAAAGTGCAATAGAGGTTACCAGGAGCTGGGGGATATGGGAAGTTCCTGTTTAAGGGGTAGAGTTTCTGGTTGTGATGGTGACAAAGTTCTAAAGACGGATGGTGGTGACGGTCTCACAACGCAGTAATTGGACTTAGTGCCGCTGAATATACACTTCAAAATGGGAACATTGGATTTATGTATTTTAGTACAGTAAAGATTTAAAAGGCGGGTGAGGGAAGAAGCGTCAAGTCTAGTGTAGTCAGACCGCCCCACAGATTCCCAATGAGCCTGGCGGGGGTGATATGCTGGTGTGTCCGGTGCTGGGTCCCAACAGAAGCACGACGAATCCCAGGCTGGACGTCGGAATCCGTAGACTCCAGGGCCCGCCGCTGTCCCTCTCCCCATGGCGCAGGCGCGTCCCCCGCCTCCGCCCGGAGATGGACGGCCCCCTCCCTGGCCCGGCGGGCGTCCAGGCCACTTACCTGCAGCGCCGCCGGCGCCGTCCGGTGGAAGCGCCTCCTCAGCAGCCCGGAGACCTGGCGGGGAGAGAGAAGACGCTGAGAGGGGACGCAAGGTAGGCAGGAATCGCGCGCAGGCACGCGTGCCGCTGTGTACCTGTTCAAGGGGTCTCCGCATCAGGCCAGACACTGCCGCCATCTTGACTGTGTCCTCTAGCCGTCGCCGAATGACAACACAGCAGGACCGCAGTCTAGTCAGGCCCCGCCTCCCCCGCCAGCTCGAGCCAATGGCAGGGCGCGGCGCCTGCGTGCTCTGCCCATCCCCTCAGGGGTGAGGGGCCGAGGGGCGGGGCTGAGGTGGCGCGTTGGGTGGTTCCACAGCTGTTTCTCGGGTGGACTCTCCGAACTTCCTCGGGAGCGGGAGGTTGCTGCATTGCGGGCTGCGTGTCGGGGACGCTTTCATAAGTGGTGCTTGAAGCACGGAGACGGAAAGTCAGACTCTAAGGAACATAACTTGAGGCTGTTAGGTCAGCCTTTTGAGGGCACTGAAACCCTCAGGGCACCAGAGGTCGCTTGCGCACTCTCTAGTGACAGGGAACTTAACCACCTTAGGAGCGAGTCCGGTCTTCCGCGACCGCGCTCAGTCTGTTCCCTGGAATGCGAACCAGAGCTTTCACTGATGCATTAAGCACCTACTGTGTGCCAAGCATTGTGGTAAGCGCTTTACAGCTCCTTTAATTCTCACAGGAACCCTCTCAGGTGATTGCTGTTACCTCCAGTTGTCCTCAAGTCACTTTGGGTTGTCAGTCCTCACAAAGTCTCAGAAAGTCCTTCATCCAAAATTTTCAACCTTCAAGACTATACTTTCAGGGATCATTTCTATAGTTTGTTACTAGAGAAGTTTCTATGAATGTGTAGAGTACCCAAAATTTTCAACCTTCTATGGGCTTGACCAAATTATTGATTGATTGATTGATTGATTTATGGCTTGGGCATTTCAAACGAGATTTATTAAGAGGGATTTTTCACTCACCCTCCCTTTTCAGACATAATTTAAACACAGTGAAATGCGCATTCCTACCACCTCAAAGTTCCCTCCATGTTTCCTCCCAGTCATTCCCCACACATCACCTGCACAGGGAACCACAGATCTAATTTCCATCATTGTAACTTAATTTGCCTGTTCTCGAACTTGAAATAAAGGCAATTATAAGACGCATACTCTTGTGTCTGGCTCAGCAAAGTGTTTTTGAGATTTATCCATGTTGAGTGTATCAGTAGTTTACTAATTTTTTTTTTTTTTTTTAATAATCTTTACACTCAGCATGGTGTTGGAACTCATGAACCCCCTGAGATCGAGAACTGCAAGCTCTTCTGACTGAGCCGGCCACTTGCCCCTCCTCCATTTGTTTCTGATTTAACATATCTAAGAAATCATTCCTAAATTCAATATCGTGAAGCGTTTTTCCTATATTTTCTTCTAGGAGTTTTATAGTATTAGCTCTTATGTTTAGGTCTTTGACCCCTTTTGAGTTAATTTTTGTATTCCATATAAAGTCGGGCCCAATTTCATTCTTTTGCATGTAGATATCCAGTTTTCCCAATACCATTTGTTGAAAACACTGTCCTTTCCATGTTGACTGTCATGGTACCCTTGTTGAAAATGATTTGGCCATATATGGGAGAGTTTTCTTTTGACCTTTCTAGTTTATTTTTTGGTTTCCATGCCTATATTTATGTCAGTACCACACAGGTTTGTTTTGTTTTGTTTTTAAAGATTTTATATATTTATTTGACAGAGAGAGAGAAGGAGGAGCAGCAAAGGGAAAAGAATAAGCAGATTCCCTGCTAAGTGGGGAGCCCAATGCAGGGCTCAATCCCAGGACCCTGAGATCATAACTGGAGCCAAAACCAAGGGTTAGACGCCCCACTGACTGACCCACCCAGGCGCCCCAGTACCACACTGTTTTGATTACTATAGCTTGGTAGTAAGTTTTGAAATCAGAAGTTGAGTCCTCCAGCTTTGTTATTCTTTTTCAAGATTATTTTGTCTAGTTGAGGTTCCTTGAGATTCCATGTGAACTTTAGGATGGGTTTTACTATTTCTGTAAACACTGTCATTAGGATTTTTTTTTTTTAAAGATTTTATTTATTTATTTGACAGAGAGAAATCACAAGTAGATGGAGAGGCAGGCAGAGAGAGAGAGAGGGAAGCAGGCTCCCTGCCGAGCAGAGAGCCCGATGCGGGACTCGATCCCAGGACTCTGAGATCATGACCTGAGCCGAAGGCAGCGGCTTAACCCACTGAGCCACCCAGGCGCCCCTGTCATTAGGATTTTGATAGAGATTGCACTAGATCTGTAGATTGCTTTGGGTGGTGTTGACATCTTAACAATATAAAGCCTTCCAGTCTATGAACACAGGATATCTTTTATGTATTTGTGTTGTCTTCAGTTTCCTTTAACAGTGTCTTATAGTTTCCAGTGTTTAAGTCTTTAGCCTCCTTGGTTAAGTTAATTCCTAATTATTATGTTCTTTTGGATGCTATTATGAGTGGAATGCTTTTCTTTTTTTCTTTTTTTTAAGATTTTATTTATTTATTTGACAGAGAGAGATCACAAGTAGGCAGAGAGGCAGGCAGAGAGAGAGGAAAGGAAGCGGGCTCCCTGCTGAGCAGAGAGCCCGATGCGGGACTCGATCCCAGGACCCCGGGATCATGACCTGAGCCGAAGGCAGCAGCTCAACACACTGAGCCACCCAGGTGCCCCCCTGGAATGCTTTTCTTAATCCCCTTTTCATCTTATCCATTGTCAGTGTATAGAAATGCACCTGATTTTTGAGTGCTGATTTCATATCCTTGCTGAATTTTATTCTAACAGGTGTGTGTGTGTGTGTGTGTGTGTAATCTTTGGGATCAGGCTCCCCACTGAGCAGGGAGCCCATTGTGGAACTCGATCCCAGGACCCTGAGATCATGACCTGAGCCGAAGGCAGAGGCTTAACCCACTGAGCCACCCAGGTGCCCCTTTGGGATTTTCTATGTATAAGTTCATGCCATCTGTAAAAAGAAATAATTTTGTGTCTTCCTTTCCAGTTTGGATTTTATTTTATTTTTCTTGCCTAATTGCTCTGACTAGAGCTTCCAATACTATATTGAGTAGAAGTATCAAAAGCAGGCATCTTTGTCTGCTTCCTGATCTTAGAGGAAAAATGTTCAGCGTTTCACCATTGAGCTAGCTGATTTTAACTATAGGTTTTTTATATATGGGCTTTATTATGTTGAGGTGGTTTCTTTCTATTTCTAGCCCAACAAATGTTTTTAACATGAAAGGGTGTTGAATTTTGGCATATACTTTTTCTGTATCCAGGAAGTTTTCCCCCCTTCATTCTGTTTATGTGATCTATTTCATTGATTGATTTTTGCATAATAAGATTATTTTCTTACTGTTGTCTTCAGAGCACTGTTTATGGATTCCGTATACAAGTCTTTTGTCAGATATGTGATAGGCAAACATGTTCTTCAGTTTATGGGTTGTCTTTTCATCCTGTAAAGATACTTCACAGGCAAGAGTTTTTAATTTTGATGAAGTCCAATTTTTCAACTTTTTTCTTTTATGGATTATGCTTTTATTGGTGTCATATATGAGAAATTTTTATCTAACACCAGCATAACAAAGATTTTTCTTCTTTTTTATAAAAGTACTATGGTTTTGTTGTGCTCGCTTTGGCAGCACATATACTAAAAAGTACTATGGTTTTGTTTTCCATTTAGATCTATGATCTATTTTAATTTTTGTATAATATTTAGGTTTAGGTTGACATCTTTGTTTTTTTTCCTCAAGTATGTCCAATTATTCCAATACCATTTGTTGAGAGAACTACTTTTTCGATTGAATTGTTTTTGCATATTTGTCAAAAATCATTTAGCCAAACTTGTGTAGATGTATTTCTAGAGTCTATCCTGTGCCATTGTTCTGTAACTCGTCCCTTCTCCTCCAGTACCATACTGTCTTGATAGCTATAGCTATATTGTAATGCCTAAAATCAGGTAGTGTGATTCCTATTACATTTTTCTTCTTCAAAATCATTTTGGTTATTTTAGTTTTTTACCCTATAATATAAATTTTAGAATCAGCTTGACTGCAGTTCACTCCTTTGTGTTGTTGCTTACCCATTTCATTGATGGATACCTAGGCTGTTCCCAGTTTGAGGCTATTATGGATAAAGCTGCTATGAATATACATATTTTTTTAAATATTTTATTTATTTATTTGACAGAGATTACAAGTAGGCAGAGAGGCAGGCAGAGAGAGGAGGAAGCAGGCTCCCTGCTGAGCAGAGAGCCCGACGTGGGGCTCGATCCCAGGACGCTGGGATCATGACCTGAGCCGAAGGCAGAGGCTTTAGCCCACTGAGCCACCCAGGTGCCCCTGAATATACATATTAAAGTCATTATGAGGCCTATGTTTCTGTTTCTCTTGGAGTGAAATTCTGGGTCATAGATAGAGCAGGTATATGTTCAGTTTTACAAGAAATGCCAAATAATGGGGGTCCTGGGTGGCTCAGTGGGTTAGGCCTCTGCCTTTGGCTCAGGGTCCTGGGATAGAGCCCCACATCGGGCTCTCCGCTCTGCAGGGAGCCTGCTTCTCCCTCCCACTCTGTCTGCCTCTCTGCCTACTTGTGATCTCTCCCTGCAAATAAATAAATCTTTTAAAAAAAGGAAAAAAGAAAGAAATGCCAAATAATTCTCCAAAGTGGTGGTACTATTTTATATTCCTTCCACCAAGATGAGCACATTTCAGTTACTCCAAATATATATTTTTTAAGATTTGTGTTTATTTATTTGAGAGAAAGCAGGAGAGTGGGGTGAGGGGTCTAGGGAGGAGATTCCCTGCTGAGCAGTGAGCACGATTCAGGGCTTGATCTCCGGAGTCCAGGATCATGACTAGAGCCTAAGGCAACCTCTTAACTAAGGTGCTCCAAATCTTTACCAACATATGATGATATCAGTTTTTAAGATTTTGCTATCCTGTTGGGTATGGGTTTATATCTCATGTTGTTTTAATTTTTGTTTCCTTGATTATCAACAGTGTTGAGCACCTTTCCATGTGCTTAATGTCTGTCAACCTCTTTTAAGAAAGTGACCACAGCAGAATTTAAACTTCACACGAAAAGCCTCAGTGAATGAATGTCTCCTTTTGTTCCCTCAGGATGAAGCAGAGAAGACATGCTTTGTATTCAGGGACAGGTGGCATATTAGTGATTATTCTTATTTTATCAACAACAATGCCTCTGGTTTCTTTTTCTTTTTCTTTTTTAGATTTTATTTATTTATTTGAGAGAGAGAGAATGAGAGAGAGAAAGCATGAGAGGGGAGAGGTCATCGGGAGAAGCAGACTCCCCGCTCAGCAGGGAGCCCGATGTGGGACTCAATCCTGGGACTCCAGATTCATGACCTGAGCTGAAGGCAGCTGCCCAACCAACTGAGCCACCCAAGCACCCAATGCCTCTGGTTTCTATGATACGTTATAAATACATTTTTATGAAAGTGATCTTATCTTTCCTCACAGGTTAAAAAAGTGGGAAACCCTGTACCAAATTCATATATAAATGAATATTGGATAAGGAAATTTTTAAAAAGTAGAAATAGGGAAAAACTAGAAGCATTTGCATATCCATCAGTTGGGAACTGGTTTAATGAAGCATGTTACATCCCTTCCATGGAATATCACTCTTCTGTTAATAAAAATGGGAGAATGAAGCAGACCTACATGTACAGATCTATACATATATACCATATGTACTTATTGGAAACAATCTCCAAACAAGATGAGATATGAACTGAAAAAAATGCAATCCTGGGCACTTGAATGTCTCAGTTGGTTAAGTGACTGCCTTAGGCTCAGGTCATGATCCTGGGGTCCTGGGATGGAGTCCCACATTGGGCTTCCCCTGCTCTGCTGGGAGCCTCTTTCTGCCTGTCCTCCTGCTTAGGCTCTCTCTCTGTGTCAAATAAATAGAAAAATGGAATCCCATTTGTGTAATAAAATACAGGAATAAAAATATTTACTCATAAAAAAAGTGTTTTGAAAGAATTCATAAGAAATTGTGAAGAGAGGCTTAACAGTTGAGGGGTAGAATTTGACTAATAGAGATCAAGAAATGTTTTACTTGTCTTTTTTTTTAATTTTTAAAATTTTTATTTTTTATTTATTTATTATTTATTATTTATTTAATTATTATTTATTATTTATTATTTATTTATTATTATAATTTATTTATTATTTTTATTTATTTATTTATTTATTTTTAAAAATATTTTATTTATTTGACAGAGATCATAAGTAGGCAGAGAGGCAGGCAGAGAGAGAGAGAAGGAAGCAGGCTCCCCACTGAGCAGAGAGCCCAACTTGGGGCTTGATCCCAGGACCCTGGGATCATGACCTGAGCCAAAGGCAGAGGTTTTAACCCACTGAGCCACCCAGGCGCCCCTTTTTAAAAAATATATTTTATTTATTTATTTGACAGAGAGAGAGAGAGATCACAAGTAGGCAAAGAGACAGACAGAGAGAGGGGGGAAGCAGGTTCCCTGATGAGCAGAGAGCCTGATGCGGGACTTGATCCCAGGGCCCTGAGATCATGACCTGAGCCGAAGGCAGAGGCTTAATCCACTGAGCCACCCAGGCACCGCTTACTTTTCTTTTTATACCTTTTATATAGTATTTTTTTTAATAGTGAGAATATTTTTCTTTAATTTATTGTTAATTAGCATACACAATTCATAAAATTACAGACCAAATAATATACTGGGAAATCTTTGTCACAGACATGGCAATATATTTATATAAATACTTAATACATAAAGAATTCCTAAGGAGTAAGGAGAAACCACTAAAATCCCAATAGAAAATGGAAAAAGAGGGGCGCCTGGGTGGCTCAGTGGGTTAAGCCGCTGCCTTCGGCTCAGGTCATGATCTCAGGGTCCTGGGATCGAGTCCCGTATCGGGCTCTCTGCTCAGCGGGGAGCCTGCTTCCTCCTCTCTCTATCTCTCTGCCTACTTGTGATCTCTCTCTGTCAAATAAATAAATAAAATCTTTAAAAAAAAAAAAAAAGAAAGAAAATGGGCAAAGAGCATGAAGAGGACACTTTCACAAAGTAGTAGAAACGATAGCAAACATGAATTATGTAAAAAAAAAAAACAAAACAACAAAACATGAATTATGTCTGACTTCACTCATACCCAAAGGGATAGAATTTAAAACATCAATGAGACCCCATTTTTTGGTCCTTCAAATTATTAAATATTTGACAAAGTTTATCCATATTTATAAGGGTTCAGGGAAATGGACACTCATACACAGTATTAATTGTTCGAGTGTTTCTGAAAAGCATTTTGTTAATCAATCCTTAAGAACCTTCAAATAAATATGTTCATCCATATAAATAAATGTGTTTATATTTTATAATATATACATATTCCTTTGGCCTAGCTATTCTACTTGTAAGGATTTATCCTCTTAAATCTTGGTTGCTTCTGATTAATTTATGTGAAAATATTCATATAGTAGGACAGTTTTTCAACTATTTAAATATCTGGAAAAATACTTAGATAAATTAGGATATATCCAGATGTTGAAATATTACATAATACCTGAAATTCTATTTTTAAAGAATTAATATGCAAAAGTATTTATGAAATAATATTAAAGGAAAAAAGCAGGATAAAAATAGTTTGAAATATAATCCGAATTTTATCTAGAAGTATGTATGCATAGAAAAATGCTTGGAAGGGATAATATGTAATAGCTTAACAGATTTAAAAATAAAAGGAAGATTTTTAATTATGATCAAAATATGATTTATTATTTTTACATATTTTTCATCTATTAATTTGCCTTTATGTTTTATATTTTATTTTTAATTCCAAAAATATTTTTGAGTAGGAGATTTTTTTCATTATAGGAAAAAAAAATTCAAGTACAGAAAGTTAAAAAGTGGGGCACCTCGGTGGCTCAGTGGGTTAAGCCTCTGCCTTAGGCTTGGGTCATGATCTCAGGGTCCTGGGATTGAGCCTCGCATTGGGCTCCCTGCTCAGCAGGGAGCATACTTCCCTCTCTATCTCTGCCTGACTCTCTGCCTACTTGTGTTCTCTGTCTGTCAGATGAATAAATAAAATCTTAAAAATATATATAAAAAAAAAAGTTAAAAAGTACTTGCCCTACCCTCCCCCAACCTTCGTTACCTTGCTTCCTCTCCCCACTTCGCCAGCCACTATGACTCATTTCTTCTGTGTATTTACAAGAAGGACCATTTGTGTATAAGCATGTATATCTGGATCTCTCTTTGTTTACACGAAGATTAGCTTTTTGAAAACATATTTTTAAGTGAGCATACAGTAAAGTTCTGTGTGTGTGTGTGTCCAGCTTGAAGAGTTTTGAAGCTGACAACCACAGTGAGGATACAGAACAGTCCTATGATCCCCAAAACTCCCTCCTTCTCTTCTCACAAAGCCCACTCCTTGCTCCCATCCCCAATAACCACTAATCTGTGTTATTGCCATACTACTGCCTTTTCCAGAATGTTATATAAATGAAATCATACAGTATATAACTTTGGAGTCTGACTTCTTTCACTCACATAATACTTTTGAGATTCATCCAAGTTGTCATGTGTATCAGTAGTTCATTGTTTGTTCTTGCTGAGTAGTACTCAACTGTATGCATGTACCACAACTGGTTTATCCATTTGCTTGTTGAGGGACATTTGAATTGTTCCCAGTTTTTGGCAATGCTGAATAGAGCAAATTCAAAAAAAATTTTATAGGGTTTTATGTAAATGTATGTTTGTATTTCTCTATGGTGTGGGATTGGGATTGCTGGGTCATATGGTGCATGTATTTAACTTTTTTTTTTTTTTTTTTTTTTTGACAGACAGAGATCACAGGTAGGCAGAGAGGCAGGCAGGGGGTAGGGGGGAAGCAGAGAGCCCAATGTGGGGCTCGATCCCAGGACCCTGAGATCATGACCTGAGCCGAAGGCAGAGACTTTAACCCATTGAGCCACCCAGGCACCCCACATGTATTTAACTTCTAAGAAAGTGTCAAACTGCTTTCTAGAGTGGCTGTACCATTTTTTATTCTCACCACCAGTGTATGAGAGTTCCAGCTGCTCCATATCCTCTCCAACATTTGGTAGTATAATTTGTTTGTTCTTTTTGCTTTTTTGCCATTCTGTTAGGTGTTTAGTAATATCATCATGGTGATTTTTTTAAAAGATTTTATTTATTTATTTATTTTAAGATTTAATTTATTTATTTGACAGAGATCACAGGTAGGCAGAGAGAGAGAGAGGAAGGGAAGCAGGCTCCCTGCCGAGCAGAGAGCCTGATGGAGGGCTCCATCCCAGGACGCTGGGATCATGACCCGAGCCGAAGGCAGAGGCTTAACCCACTGAGCCACCCAGGCGCCCCAAGATTTTATTTACTTATTTGAGAGAGAGACAGTGAGAGAGAGCATGAGAGGGGAGAAGGTCAGAGGGAGAAGCTGACTCCCAATGGAGCTAGGAGCCTGATGCGGGATTCAATCCCAGGAGTCCAGGATCATGACCTGAGCCAAAGGCAGTTGCTTAACCAACTGAGCCACCTAGCGCCCCATTATCACCGTGGTTTTAATTTGCATTTCCTAATGGCTAATGATATTGAACATCTCTTCAACAACTCATTGGCCACTTCTATGTCATCTTGGTGAAATACCTGTTTAAATCCCTTGCCCATTTTTTATTAGGTCATTTGAAAGTTTCTCACAGTTGAGTTATATATATATATGTATATATATATATATACATATATATATATATATTCTGGATACAAGTTCTGTGTTGAATATCTAACTTTCAAATATTTTCTCACAGTCTGTGGCATATCTTTTCATTTTCTTAACAGTGTCTTTTGTAGAGAAAAAGTCTTAAAATTATATGAAATTCAATTCCCCAAATTTGTCTTTTATGGGTCACATTTTGGTATCTTATCTCAGAACTCTTTGCCTAACACCAGATTGCAAAGGTTTTCTTTGATGTTTCCTTCTAAAGTTTTATAGTTTTACATTTAGATCTATAATCCATTTTGAGTTAATTTGTATTTTTTTAAGATTTTATTTATTTGACAGACAGAGGTCATAAGTAGAGAGAGGCACACAGAGAGAGTGGGGAAGCAGGCTCCCCGCCGAGCAGAGAGCCCGATGGGGGGCTCGATCCTAGGACCCTGGGATCATGACCTAAGCTGAAGGCAGAGACTTAACCCACTGAGCCACCCAGGTGCCTGGAGTTAATTTGTATTTAATGTGTGAGGTTTAGGTCCTGAATTTTCTTTTTTTGCAGATGGTGTCCATTTGTTTCAACATCATTTGGTAAAAAGACCATCTTTTCTCCATTGAGTTACCTTTGCACCTTAGTTGACTGTTTTGTGTGGGTCTATAGTTGGACTGCCTGTTCTGTTCCATTGATCTCTATGTTTATCCCTTCAATATTATACTGCCTTAATTACTTTAGCTGTGTCAAGTAGTATAAGTCTTCCAACATTACTCTTCTTTTTCAAAATTGTTTTTATAATCAGCTTATCTCCACCTACAAAAAAAATAGAATTTCGATTGAAATAGTGAGGAAACTAGAACATTTTTGGATGAACTATATCCTAACTATACTATCTTCCAACCACTTTCACAACATGTCTCTCCCTTAACTTTGTTTTCTTTGATTTCTTTCATTGGACTATTGTAGTTTTCAACTTTCAGGACTTGCACATATCTTATTAGATTTATGTCTAAGTATTTCTGTCCTTTTAGACTATTGTAAATGATGTGTAAAACTTTTTCATTTTCCAGTTTTTTACTGCTAATATATCAAAATATAGTGGTTTCCAGTGGTTGGACATTTAATCTGCAACCTTGCTGGGGTGCCTGGGTGGCTCAGTGGGCTAAAGCCTCTGCCTTCGGCTCAGGTCATGATCCCAGGGTCCTGGGATCAAGCCCGGAATTGGGCTCTCTGCTTAGCAGGGAGCCTGCTTCCCCTCTCTCTCTGTCTGCCTCTCTGCCTGCCTCTCTGCCTACTTGTAATGGCTCTGTCAAATAAATAAATAAAATCTTAAAAAAAAAAAATCTGCAACCTTGCTATATTCATTTATTATTTCTGGAAGCTTTTTTGTAGGTTCCATAGGATTGCCCACATAGGCAATTATGTTGTCTGTGAAAGAGATGATTTTTCATGTGGGTCTTTAATCCTATATTTCAGGCAAATAAATATAGAGCTAAAGCAAATGTGACAAATGACAAGAGCTGTGGCATCTAAGTGGTATGTGGAAATTCATTGCAGTATTCTTTCACCTGTTCTGTATGTTTGAAAGTTTTTCATGATAAATTTGGGGGGGAAGGGAAAGTGAGTGTTCCACCTGTCCCTGTCTCTTTTGCGATGTCTCCCCCCACCCCCAACCCAGGACAAGCACCCTTAGTGGTTTCCTGCTTCTTTTTAGGGGTTCTGAAGGGGATATTATGGGTGTGTACACATGCACGCGCTCGTACGCACACGCATCGGTCCATAGGATTATTTCTGATACTGCTGATAGAATTTAGTTTCTGTAAGTTCTAGAAGCAGAGCTGTTGAGGAAAAGCCATCCGGGTGAATTCCCCCAGTCCCTTCCCCAGGTGGCGGTGACTATTTCAGTACTCAGGCTCAGCCCTAGAGGGCGCCCGCTCCCCTTGAGTGGCCGTAGCAAGCCGCAGAAGGCGCGGAAGCCACTGTGTCAGGCCAGCCATGTGACTCGTGAAACGTGAGGCCTCCAAAAGTGTAAATACGTCTGTTTTCCGGCCTTAGCCACATTTTCTGTGGGTTGCAAAACTCAGACTATGAGCCCACATTTTGGCTTCGCCGCAGCAAAGGCTGAAAGAGGGGAAGGTTGCCCAGAAAGCTTCACCCACATGCTGTACCGTGAACTTTTAAAGGATGGATACGGTGCCCCATTTCCAGGAGCTGTGTAGCATCCTAAACATTTTGACGCTGATTACTTGACTAGATTAAAAAGATGTTTTTTGGCTGAAGGAAAGCCATTTTGTTCAATACGTTAGCACCTATTTATAATACTGTGTTGGAAGATGTCTCTGAATTAATAACACCAGTCTTATTCTATGTGTAGTTGTTATTTTTAGGTGGACAGAATTTCACATTTTCTCTGGATCTGTGTAAAAATGAACTGTATTATAATAGTGAGTGTATAACTTTAAAACTGCACTTAAGTCGGGGTGCTTGACTGGTTCAGTCCCTAGAGCATGAGACTCTTGATCTGGAGGTTGTTGGGTCAAGCCACCCATTGGTGTAGAGATTACTTAAATTCTTTAAAAAAAAAATCTATTTAAGGGGCGCCTGCGTGGCTCTGTCAGTTAAGCGTCTGCCTTCAGCTTAGGTTGTGATCCCTGGGTCCTGCGATCAGGTTCTTCCAGCCACGGAGGGCTCCTTGCTCAGAGAGAGCGCGCTTTGCCTCCCCACCTCTACCCTTCCCACTTGCGCTCACTCTCTCTCACTCTCTCTATCTCTAATAAATGACTATTTTTTTTTAAAGGATATTTATTTAGGGTGATATTTATTTGACAGAGAGAGATCACAAGTAGGCAGAGAGGCAGGCAGAGAGAGAGAGAGGAGGAGGCAGGCTCCCTGCCGAGCAGAGAGCCCGATGCGGGACTCGATCCCGGGACACGAGATCATGACCCGAGCTGAAGGCAGCGGCTCAACCCACTGAGCCACCCAGGTGCCCCAATAAATGACTATTTTTAAAAAAATTTAAGAATGTATTTAAATCAATACCAATACATAAATAACAAGCTTAAGTTAATAAAATAGAAATGTTTTATTTATTTATTTACTGCTCAGAAAGGTTTGCTGACTGAATGTAACAGCTCAGTTCCAGGTAATGAAAGAACAATTATTAGTTGCAGTGTCTTTCTAGGTATTTACAGTAGAATTATCTTGGCTCTGTTCTAATTGTTGCTTTGACTTAAAAAGTGCTATAGTACTCCCCTCATGGTAAAGGAATGAATGTAACAGTCTTTCCTTTTTTTTGTTTGTTATTTTGTTTTTAATTTTTAGCTGTTACTGCTTTTATCTTAAAAAAAAAAAAAAGATTTTATTTATTTATTTGACAGACAGAGATCACAAGCAGGCAGAGCAACAGGCAGAGAGAGGGGGGAAATAGGCTCCCCACTGAGCAGAGAGCCCGATGTGGGGCTCGATCCCAAGACCCTGAGATCATGACCTGAGCTGAAGGCAGAGACTTAACCCATTGAGCCACCCAGGCACCCCTGCTTTTATCTTTTTTTAATGTTGAATATGTACAACTTGAAGTAGACTAAAAACTTTTGCCATTAACAATGTGTGCATAAAGATCTATTTTCAGAAATGAAGCTTCTTGAAAACAATTTATATGTTGCTTAAAAAACAGAATAATATAGCAATACAGTATAATTGTTAAGAAAACCAGTTTGGGGGGCACCTGAGTGGCTCAGTTGGTTAAGCGACTGCCTTCTGCTGAGGTCATGATCCCAGAGTCACAGGATCGAGTCCCACATCGGGCTCCCTGCTCAACAGGGAGTCTGCTTCTCCCTCTGACCCTTTCCCCTCTCATGCTGTCTTTCTTAGTCTCTAAGTAAATAAACAAAATCTTAAAAAAAAAAAAAAAAAAAAGAAAAGAAAAGAAAACCAGTTTTGCCACTTCAAAGACTTTGTATTACAAACATAGTCATAAAGGGATGGATGAAATTTATGTATAAGGTGATATGTGGATATTTAGAATAATGACAATTTACAATGGCAAAAGATGGAAATAAACATTCAGGGCTTAGATGAGAAAATAGATATGGTACAGACATGAAACGGAATATTATGAAGCTGTAAAAGGCATAAAGAAGACTTCTCCATATGAGAGGCATAAGCATCCTTCTACTTGACTAGAATTTTTTTCAGACCAGTATAGAAGGGAAATTTGAGAAATCAGGTGATGCTTTCAACCATAATTTTCTTTTTTTTTAAACTTTCTATTTTGAAATAATTATATATTCACAGGAAGTTGCAAAGATAGTACAGAGAGATCCTTGAACCCTTCAAGTTTCGCTCAATGGTTACGGCTCTGGGAAATATAGCACAGTATCAAACCCAGGACCTGACGTTGGTAAGATGTGTGCATATGCTGCTTTATCAAGTGTGCAGAGTTGAGTAACCACCAAAACTCTTGTGTCACTGCAGAGATCTCCCTGGTACTACCCTGTAATAGTCACATGCCCACCCTTCCCTGCGCCTGGTAACTACTAATCAGGTCTCCTTTTCTAAAGTTTTGTCATTTTGAGAATTTTATATAAATGGAGTCACAGCAGTAGATTGGAAGTTTGTTTGTTTGTTTGTTTTACTTAAGCACAATGCCCCTGAGATCCATTCAAGTTATTGCCTGTATCAGTAGTTTGTTCTTTTTGCAGTTAAATATTATTGCACGCAGTATGGGTGTACCATAGTTGGTTTAATCATTCATCTACTGTAGGACATTTTAGCTGTTTCCAGTTTGGGGCTATGACAAATAAAGCTACTATGTACAATCATGTACAGGTTTTTGTGTGAACATAAGTTTTCATTCCTCTGGGATAAATGCCCAGGACTGCAACTGCTGGGTTGTAGGATAAGTGTGTGCTTAGTTTTCTAGAAACTGCCAAATCATTTTCTAGAGTGCTGTACCATTTTACATTCCACAGTTTTGTTATACAAAATGCTATTGAGGGGCACCTGGATGGCTCAGTGGGTTAAAGCCTCTGCCTTCGGCTCAAGTCATGATCCCAGGATCCTGGGATCGAGCCCCACATCGGGCTCTCTGCTCAGCAGGAAGCCTGCTTCCCCCTCTCTCTCTACCTACTTGTGATTTCTCTCTCTGTGTGTCAAATAAATAAAATCTTTTAAAAAAACAAACAAACAAACATAGGATTATTCTGAATATAATACCTTGAATATCAGATTCAGTAAGGGTCTCTTGCTGTGAGCACACAACTTTGAAGAGTCTATACCCACTTGTAAATAAGTCCCTTACAGTTGTTGAAAGGTTCATATACTATTAAAAGACTCCCACAACAGTGAATGACTTTATTGTTTATAAAAGGTGACACATTTCTTAAATACTTAATCAGAAATACAAGATTTACAAGGTGCCTGGCTGGCTCAGTTGGTAGAGTATGCACTCTTGATCTTGGGGTCATGAGTTCAACCCCCACATTGGGTGTAGAGCTCTCTCTCTCTCTCTCCCTTTCTCTCTCTCTCACACACACACACAAATGCAAAATTTAGCAGGGGGAAAAAACCCTTAGAGGAAATTAAGTTTTTAAATCTGTAAAAATGCCAAAAAAGGTGCCCCCCTCAACAACCCAAAACATGGCAGCCAGATGAATGCAAAAATACTCAAAAGAGGCTTGAATTTTAAGTAAACTGTTCATAATGCAAATTGGTCAGTGAGTGAACTGATCACCAGGTAAATTTATCATTAAGGTATATGGCTCTGCTCAAAGTGGTCTGTTCTTGGGGCAGAACCAAATGGCAGAACCAACTTGCCGTAGGCAAGTTGGACATTATCATAGGGCTGGGTGAGAGTGAGCTTAGGTTATCTTCCTGCTTCCAGAAAGTGGGAGAGGGATTTGTGGCCTCTCTGACTTCCATAAGAGAAGTCGAGGCCTGTTCCATCTGTGACTCACACAACAAAAACAGTTGACCCTTGAACAACATGAACGGCACGTGCAGGTTCAATTTTACTTATATATGGATTATTTTTCTGTAAAAAGAGTACAAGACTATAAATGTATCCTCTCTTATGATTTTCTTAACATTTTCTTTTCTGTAGCCTACTTTATTATAAGAATATATATGTTATATTATAAGAATATATGTTATATATATATATATATATGTATTTATATAACATAATGTGTTGATTGGCTTTCTGTTACCAGTAAGACTTATGTCATCAGTAGGCTATTAGTAGTTAAATTTGGGGGGAGTCAAAAGTCACACTCAGATTGTCCACTGTATGGGAAGCAGTGTCTCTAACCCATGCACCGCTCAAGGGTCAAGTGTAGTAACCAACAAATGTTCATTATAGTGAATGAATAGTCAGGTAACATGATTTCCAGTCATGGTTCATTGACCATCCAGTAATGTGACTTTGCAAAAAGTTCTGTAAACCGCGCCCCTCTCCCCAGCTTGAGATTGCTCATGCATAAGGTGCCGGAGTGGAATTTAGATGGTCACTACAGTCCCTGTAAGCTCTAAGCTTTCCTGAGATTTCCCTGCTCTCAGAGCTCCTCCCATGTTGTGACCTTTCCAGTAGACTCGAGGCTAGAATGGATATAAGGAGTACCATTTTTTGTTAGAGGCTTAAAGACAACCAAGACTTTGCTATAGCAAAGGTTAATATTCTGTCTCAAAGATCCATTTCCCTAGGCTCTCTGAATGTAAATGTTAAGGTGATGAAAACAGGGGAAGCTAGGCTCTGATTCATTTGAGTCAGAGGCGCTCACCCCACACAGTGCAGCTCTGGAGCTGAGGGCCTCTTCTGTGGCCTGGAGCTTCATAAACTCAGGTTAGGCTGTCAGCACTGATTTAAAGAGATTTGGTGGCTCAGTTTGCTTCTGGGGAAGAACTGACATTCACAGCAGGCTTGAGGGGCTAATAGTGAAACCAAAGCTGGCTCCCCACCCCACCCCACCCCTCCTGCCTTGGAGGGGCAGAGTGAGTCACCTGTTTGCACAGAAGACTGTGGTATCAAATCCACAAATTCACAGGCCTTATGCCTTCACCACTTTAAACCAGAAAGGTGTTGCAACATAACAGCTTTAATTGCTAAACCCAAGCTGCAAACCCAAATCTTGGGATTTGATAAGAACTGGGTGGGAAAGGCTGTGAATAATGGTAGTTTTCTGCCAGGTGTATTTATTTGTTCCTCCCCTCCCTCATTTGCTTCCTTGTTTGTGCTCAAACCCAGACCACAGGCCTCTGGACAGCTGCCACTACCAGGCCCGTCAACAGATGATAGGTTGGTAGTGGCGATTACAGGTTTGCGTTCTTTTCTATTCTTTGCTGGAGTCTGTGGACCTTGTATCTACCCCAAAGTCCTGGGAACAAGCAACTCCGAATTCTTCTTGCTGTAGCTCATGTGACTCTCAGTCTACAGCTCAGGCGGACAAGCAATAAGGCTTTCTTTCCTAGAACTTCCCTCAGTGCAGCCTCCCCCATTTTTAGCTGGTATAAAACCTCTGATTGCAGTCTTCCCTGGGCATGTCCTCCCCGTTCCTCTGCAACACATACTAAGTGTCACACTGTGCTGAGGGTTTGAGGGAGGCTAAGGTGAGGGACTGGGATGACTCTGGCTCTGGGTCTTCAGTCCCATGGTGGGTTGAGGGATCTGTTGCCCCGTCCACCTGGCCCCTGTGGCTCCAGGGTCCTCTGCTCCCTTCTTGGCATTACTGGGCCCCAGGAATCCTTCTGAGGCTGTGGCTGGCTGCACTGCCTTCCACAGGCTTCCAGACTTCAGTCGGTATTCCTGGAATCAACTCCCTTCTTGAGAGAAAGGAAGATATAGGAAGAACCAATAGTGTGGATTAACACCCTCCTGCATAATCCCAGGCGGGTAGCCAGCTCTCCCTTTGCTCCAGCTCTGTGTTTGTACAGGAGAGATTATAGGCATTTGTTTTTTCAAGAGGAGTAGTAAAATGACAAAAAGTAATATTCTCTAACCTCTGTAGAGTAAGTTCTGAACCCAGTATTATCTGATATAATCAGTATACTTGCCTTTTGAACTATGTACTATTTTAAAAATGTATTTATTTAGAAGAGGAGAGTGCACATGAGTGGGGAGGGAGAGGGGCAGAGAGAGAGAGAAGCTGAGCAGAGAGCTCCATGGGGGGGGGGGGGTGCGCTCCATCCCAGGACCTTGAGATCATGACCTAAGCCAAAGGCAGACACTTAACCCACTGAGCCACCAGGCACCCCTGAACTAAGTACTATTATTATTTCCATTTTAAAGATGAGAGAACTGAAGCTCAGCGAGAAGCAAAAGAAATTTGCTCAAGGTTACATGGCAAGTAGTGGAAAACTGGTATTTGAGGGGCGCCTGGGTGGTTCAGTCGTTAGGTGTCTACCTTCCGCTCAGGTCATAATCCCAGGGTCCCTGGGATCGAGCTCCACGTCAGACTCCTTGTTCAGCAGAAAGCCCGCTTCTCCCTCTCCAACTCACCCTGCTTGTGCTCCCTCCTTCACTGTCTCTCTCTCTCTCTGTCAAATAAATAAATAAAATCTTTAAACAACAACAACAACAACAAAAAACCCCTGGGATTTGAATCTGGGTCTTCTGACAAATCCTTATTTATAAGCAGTGCATCTTAGATGCCTTCGAAAAAATGTCAGACCTGTAAGTCCAGTGTGGTGTTTGAAAACTCTTTTCATAGAGTTTGTACCATATTCTTGCTCTTCTCTCAGTAGGACTATAAAACAGCACCTAGCAGTTACTCCAGCTCAGTAACACTTGTTTGAATTACACATCTCATAAACAATTTTGCATTTTCAAATACTTTTGTGTCTGGTTCAGATGTGGCAGAAAAAGTGAGAGGTTGCTGGCAGTCCTGTCTTATCTAAAAGATATGAAAAAGCTTTCAGAGGCACCTGGCTGGCTCAGTTGGTAGAGCACGTTACTCCTGATCTTGGGGTTGTGAGTTCGAGCCCCATGCTGGGGGAGGACTTTACTTTAAAAAAAGAAAAAAGGGGCGCCTGGGTGGCTCAGTGGGTTAAAGCCTCTGCCTTCGGCTCTGGAGGTGGTCCCAGGGTCCTGGGATAGAGCCAGGCATGGCATCGCGCTCTCTGCTCCGTGGGGAGCCTGCTTCCTCTTCTCTCTCTGCCTGCCTCTCTGCCTACTTGTGATCTCTGTCAAATAAATAAATAAAATATTTTAAAAATAAAAATAAAAAAAGAGAAAGAAAGAAAGAGAAAAAGGAGAGAGAGAGAGAAAGAAAGAAACCCCATCTAGTTCTGCTTAAATTTCTGTTTGTTTGCTTACTGAGACTCCTTCAACTTTTCCTTTGTTTTGACTTCCTAGCTCCCATCCAAACTCACTCAGCATGAGATGCCCTGTAGGGTTTTGGCAAGTCAGACCTGGCTTTTAAATCAGACCTGGCTTTTAAATCCTGGCTCAGACACTTGCTATTTGTGTGACCTTAGCTGGTTTGCATACCTCTCTGAGTCTCCACAAAATGCCCATTAAAAAAGAGTAATAATAAAACTACCTCTGGGATATTGAAAGTGTACATAATACTTATAGGCACTCAACTTCTAGTTTCTGGGGCGCCTGGGTGTTTCAGTGGGTTAAAGCCCCTGCCTTCAGTTCAGGTCATGGTCCCAGGGTCCTGGGATCTAGCCCCCACATCATCATCCGCTCTCTGCTCAGCAGGGAGCCTGCTTTCTCCTCTCTCTCTGCCTGCTTGTCATCTCTGACTGTCAAATAAATAAAATCTTTAAAAAAAAAACAAACAGGGGCGCCTGGGTGGCTCAGTGGGTTAAGCCGCTGCCTTCGGCTCGGGTCATGATCTCGGGGTCCTGGGATGGAGTCCCACATCGGGCTCTCTGCTCAGCGGGGAGCCTGCTTCCTCCT
>NC_081558.1:26770571-26801419 GCF_022355385.1 Mustela nigripes
ACGCCTGGGTGGCTCAGTGGGTTAAGCCGCTGCCTTCGGCTCGGGTCATGATCTCGGGGTCCTGGGATGGAGTCCCACATCGGGCTCTCTGCTCAGCGGGGAGCCTGCTTCCTCCTCTCTCTCTCTGCCTGCCTCTCTGCCTACTTGTGATCTCTCTCTGTCAAATAAATAAATAAAATCTTTAAAAAAACAAAAAACAAAAAGCTTCTAGTTCCTATCTTTGTTAATTAAATCAGCCACAGCAGAACATTCTAATCCATTTAAACTTAAACTTAAGATCCTTCTGAAAACTCTTTAAGGATGTCATCCCTTTATTTGATTTACTTATTGTTATTTTCAGAGTCAGCTCTATACCCAACAGGGGGCTTGAACTCATGACCTGAAGATCCAGAGTTAGCATGCTCTACTGACTGAGCCAAGGGTGCCCCAACCCTTTAGTTAGATTTAGTTAGATTTAAGAATTCATGTTTACAATGCAGCTTAATGACAATGTATCAGTAGGATATTTTCAGTTGCAAGGAAAATGCTGACCCAAACTGGCACAAATAATAAGAAAATGTATCCAAAGGTGTGAGGGTTGGTTCAGTGGCTGGTGGTAGTAAGGATGTAGGTTTTCTAGCTGTTTCTCAGCTTCAGCTGTTGCTCTGCTTCAGCTTTTGCTAGAACCATCGTCCCACCTTCTCTGCCTATCTAAATTCTTCCCTCACGTGGCCAAATCCCTCATCATCCAAACACGCCTTTTCTCCCTTTTCTGAATTCTGGTGGTCAGCCTAGAACCTTTGGGGCAACTCCTGTGGGCAAGCACATAGCCATACCGTCCTGTGTGTTACTGGGTTTAAATCATCAGATTCCTTTAAAAATATTTGTGATGTAAATACAAAAAGCAGCTTGACTAGAATCTCTAAATGAACATTTATCTAGCATCTAGCACATGGAAGGCATGCAATGAAAAGTGTTAGAATAGCTGTTCCTGGCTGGCTCAGTGGGGAAAGTATGTGACTTTTGGTCTCTGGGTGGTGAGTTCAAGCCCCATGTTAGACAGAGAGATTACTTTAAAAAAATGTTGGAATGGTCGATAAAACACTTGAATGGTCTTAAAATTCTGAATAGTATTTTTAAACAGCTATATACTGGTTAACATGCAGAGGATTTCAGGGCTCATAGAAATGATTTTTCTTTCTTAATGTAGGTCTCTATTTTACTGGCTTTAATAATTTGCATATACCTTTACGATTTCTGTGTTATCTATTTACTGTCTGTGTTATTACTAATATGGTTCCTTAAATTGATTTTTTTTTTTAAAGATTTTATTTATTTGTCAGAGAAAGAGAGTGAGCGCACAAACAGGAGGATGACAGGCAGAAGAGGCAGAGGGAGAAGCAGGCTCCCTGCTGAGCAAGAAGCCTAATGCAAAACTTAATCCCAGGACCCTGAGATCATGACCCAAGCTGAAGGCAGATACTGGACCAACTGAGCCATCAGTTTAAAAACTGACTAGTTTTTAAAGCTCTTCTAGATCTAAGGAAGAGTGTCCGTGACACCAGTGGCTTGATGTACTAGTTATTTTTGTACATCTTAGAAAAAATACACAAGTAAGATATCAGACAGTTGTCTATGTGCCACCTAACGTTACCTCATGGGGCACACTTGGGAAACAATAATCTCGGCGTATTTACATCAGTGTATTTTAGGACTAAAAAAAACCAGTCATAATGCAAAAAAATTACTCTGGTATGTTTACTATTGCATTCTTCTACTTAAATGAACATTTAACAAAGACAAAACTAGAGACAGGAAGCAGATCAGTGGTTTGCCTGTGGCTCAGGTCCAAAGTGGGGACCAACCTTGGACAGGAATCAGGGAACTTTTGGGAATGCTGGAAGAATTCTAAGATTGGATGGTGGTAATGGTTGTACATCAGTGTGAATTTAGTTAAATTCATCAACCTGTGTATTTCAAACAGATACATCCTATGGTTTGTAAATTATATCTCCAAGAAGGAAGAGGAGGAAGAGAAAAAGAAAAGAAATGACCAAGCAGGAGGGGGCCTGAAGGAGGCTTCTGGAGTCCTGGTGAAATTTTGTTTCTTGATTTGGTATTGCTCACCAGTGTGTTCACTTTGTGAAAATTCATCAAGCCATTCAATTATGCTTTGTGTACCTTCCTATATGAACATTATACCTCAGTAACAAAATTCTCTAAAAAAAGAGAGAGAAAGAGAGAGAAAAGAAAAAAAAATCAACCAAGATTTTGGGGAGGGACACCATAACTTCCCAATAAAGAATACTTTTCTGTTTATTATTTTGTGTAATGACCTCATTCTGCCAACTTAGTTTTATGATGTGAGGGGTTTGGGTTTTATGTGTCTGAGGACAGAAAGGGTTATAAAAAGACATTTAGCTACTCACACAAGTGCTATAAGAATGTCAGCAGAAGCTATTGTTTCTTAATTATTCATAGCAATTATCAATGTGGACAATATTCAACTTGCAACCAAAATAAATGGATGTTTGAAGAGGCCTTGGTGGAACAGTCAAATCATCAGTCTCAAAATGTCCCCTCTCGCAGCCCAGTCCTGCTGCCTGCCAGAGTTTCAGTTCTATATTTATCTTTCCGAATCAGCAGTATAGCAATTAGTTATTATAATAGGAGCTACCAATTTATTGTGTGCCGACTTCACACCAGGCACTGCGTTACCCAAGCTTTTCATCCTTTAATTTCATTGTCCCCACAAACCTGCCAAGATGTTCTTACATCACTTTACAATTGAGGAAACTGAGGCTGGGGCGCTCCTGAGTGGGTCCAAGCCCCCAGTTCTGCTAGGTGACAGCCAGAAAGCAAGCTGGGGTCCCACCCTGTGTGCTTTGCTGGGTCTCGGGACCTGACGTCAGTGACAGGAGATAAGTGACATGTGTAACAGAATTCCAAAGCCCGAATCATGGCTCTTCACGCGGTTACTATAGTTACTTCTCTCCATGATGCTCACATTTTTGCTGGGATAACAATGGATCCACTGTTAGCCATTGAGGTGTTTGAACCCCTACCTTCCTCATGAAACCCGAGGGACATTTTAATAGTTTTAAAATAGCATTCCTGCCATTTAATCAGACCTTTTATTTCAGAAGCTCCTGGAACATGAACAGATTCCACTCTGTGGCAGCTTTACCACTATTGTTTTTGCACTTTGTGTAAAACATAGGAGCTCTCTAAAGGTAATACAGCCCTATTTAAGAGAGAGACCCAAAAAACTCCTTGACAAAAGCAATGCATTTGGATGGGTGGGTGGAGGGGGTGCATGGATGCCCCATCACTAGGTTGAGGGTTGGGGGGTTGGGCATCAGAGGAAGATGTAGGGAAAGAGGGGCCTTAGCTAGGGTGGGAAGGAGAGGCTATAGGACCTGGAGAGATCCAGAAGAAGAGTCAGGAACTGTGCTTTGCAAGTGGATAAACAAACATATGCAGAGGAAGTGGTTTGGATTAGGAATGAGGTGGGAAGACAACCACGGCCTGAAATGTGTTATTGACAGGCATTTAGAGGACTGAGCTGTCCGGGAGTATGAGAACTCAGAATCGGGGGTTCTCTTGCCAGCTGCCCAAGCAATGGTCAGGCAGCTTTATTCCCTTTGGACTCTCAAGGCCCCTGACATTCTCAGATGGGGCACTCCGAGACACCCATGGGACTAAAAAGACAGAAGCCAGAGCTTTGGATTTCTGGTCTAATGGCAGATCCATTCTCTCTAATTACAGTGTCATAATGGTGAAGAGGATGGTGACATCCAAGGACAACCACAGGGCCTCTCTCTCAACACTGGTGAGAACAAGATTCCTCCCCCTGGTTCTGTAGCTCCCAGCAGAGTTCTGGAAGCTGATTAAAGAGAAGATCAGAAATAATAGGTAATTAGGAACCTTATAAAAAGGAAAAATGCTCTCATCAAACTTACCAAAGCGTCTCCATGGCTGGGAGTGGGGGAAGCATTGAAAAGTACTGGCTGCAAGGCTCACTTGTGTCAAAGGCCTGGCCTGGAGGCTGGGGGGTATGTGTGCAGAGGGACTGGGACTGGTCCCCAGCGGTGGAGTTGGGAGGTGGTTTAGAAATGTATTTCTTAACTGGGGCAGCCACTGAGCAAAAGGCTAAGGAATGCCTTTCAGCTGCCCCAGGAGAACGTCAGCTGGTGAAACCAGTGGTGCAAGGACCAGAATGGACTGAGGGCACGAAAGGGAGAGAGACACACACAGAAGAGAAGGAGCCCACCTATAAGACGGGTGGGTGGATGAACTTCTCCACTGGCCAGTTCCTTGGCTATTCAGAATTCTCCAGGAGGGGTAGTTCGAAAGAGCTCAGGAATGTTTTGGGTCAGATAATCTGTGCAATTGGTTGCTCTAGGGTCCCTTACCTTCTGGGATCCCTAAGAGCTGTGTGGAAGGTCATTGGAATGCCACATGTGGGCTGAATGGAGGTTTAGCCCCCAGGTGGTCTGGACTTCAGTAGTTCTCTGAGCAGTGGAGGAGCACCCCACAACTTTGTAGGGCATCTCCCCACCCAGGGGATCCTCACAGTGTCTTTCTAATTTAAGACAGAGGCATACAGTCCCCCACCCCCACCCCTTTTCTGTACCCTATAGGCCCTCCCATTTGAATGCTCGAGACTGTTTTGGAAGAACCCCTGAAGGGAAAGACTGTTTCTTTTTGCATTTCTGCTCCACCAATCCTAAGGCTTCCTGAAGCTGGGGATGAGGGTGGGTAGACAGCCCCCTGACAGAGACAAGGCAGGGGGTAGAGGTGGAGTGGGAAGAGTACCCCAGAGATTCATCCTGTGTTTTGGGCTGAGTTTCATTTGCTGGTTCCTTTTTCCATCTTGTTTACTTTCATCTCTTCTGTGCTCTTTCATTCCTTCGCTCAGTAAACCTTCCTGACCATTTCCGTGGCCAGGGTCAGTCCGAGGTGAAAACTCACTTTGAAGACTGAGACAGGTGTTCTCTGTCAAAGGAGGTCACATTCTAGGTCAGTGTCAAAACAGAGTGAGTTTTATGCTCAGTGGGGGCAGGTAGGAGTGTGGTTTGGGAGCCCAGGTTTTGGGGAGTGTGTGGACCTAAGGTGGTAGCAGTGGAGATCAGGGAACTCTCCCAAAGGAGGAGGGAACTCATGCTGGTTCCTGCTGGAGGTTGTCAGATGAAATACAGGAAGGACCCTTGTATTTAATGCAATATTAATGACATAATTTTCCTAAAACAATTATTTGTTATTTATCTGAGATCCAGATTCAACTGGACGTAGTGTATTTTCATCCCTAGTTTCCTGATGAAGATATAGATAGGAGTTAGCTGAGTAAATAGAGGGACAGGAGGGAAGAGCATTCCTGCAGAGGGAACAGCATGTGCCAAGACTTGGAGGTAAGGGATCCCGTGCTTCCCTGGAGAAACCGAACTTTATCTAGGGGCTGGAATATGGAGTGCAAGGAGCGGGGAGGGAGGGGGTGGAGAGAATGCACCACACTGGCCCATAGTTGCTGAGTGGGTACTAAGTGCCAGGCACACTCTGCTCACACAGGGTGCTCTTCTGAGCCAGACGGACGCAGCTTCTGCTCTCAGGGAGCTCACGGTTCAGCTGAGAGGCAGTGAGGTGGGGAGAGAGTACAGGCACTGTGGAAGTTACAGCTGGGGGACATCAGCTTGGCTGGGAGGTCAAGAGATGACAATACGCTGAAGGAGGAGGAGACAGGCTTGCTGAGGGCTGTGGGAAGAATGTTCTAGACTTAGGGAATAGCCTAACGGAGGGCCTAAAGTAAAAAACTTCACAGTGGGTCCTGGATGCTGAAATGTGGCCTAAGGGGCCGGGGCGCTGAGGAGAAGAGGGGCAGAGGAAGAGCCTGGAGAAGTGAGCAGGGGCCAGATCACATTGGAGGGAATCTGGGCTGGATCCTGAAAGCAATGGGAGCCATTGAAGGAGTTTAAAGCAGGCAGGGAGACACAACCAGCTTTGTGTTCTTAAAGGTGACTCACGCAGGAGAGAAGAGGACGGATGGGTAGTGTGGGAGCAGAGAGAATGAGGGTGATGAGGGAGGGGGCCCCTGCAGATGTCCAGGGCAGACAAGTCAGTGGCTTGGAGCTGAAGAGAGGAGGAGAGATGGATCCCGGCTGCGCTGAGGAGGAAGACTTGGCAGGGCTGGGTTACCCGGCACTGGGAAGTGAGGGGGCGGGAGGAGCAGACGTGACTCAAAGCTTCTGGTTTGGACAGATGGGAGGACGGTGGCACCACTTGCTGAGCTGAGCTGGGGACTTGAGAGGTTTGGGGGTGGTAAACTGACTGGGTTCAGGTTTGCACATGAAGAAGGTGAAGAAGGTGGTGGTGGGCCATCGGAGGAGGGTGTACAGGAGGAGAGAACCAGGGGACGCCCAGCAGAGTTGGTGTTCAAAGCTTTCTTCTCACACTTGGCTGTGTGGCCTTGGTCAATGACTTCCCCTCACCTTGCCTTAGTTTCCTCATCTGTACCCTGGGATGACGTGGGTAGTCTGTCTTCGGAGTTGTCAGGGTGTGGTGAGCAACCTCCAAGATACTCCAGTCATCCCGGCCTCCTGGGACTCACTTGCTTGCGTGGCGCCCTCCCACATTGTGAGACCAAGGGACTGCATGTGCGCCACTTTGAAGGCTACGATATAAAAGACACTGTGGCTTCTGAGACGCCTGGGTGGCTCAGTCAGTTAAGTGTCTGTCTCTGGCTCAGGTCATGATCCCAGGGCCTGGGATCAAGTCCCAGGTCAGGCTCCTTGCTCAGTGGAGAGTCTGCCTCTCCCTCCCCCTTTCTCCCTCCCCCTTCTTGCACTTGCTCTCTCTCAAGTGAATAAATAAAATCCTAAAAAAAAAAAAAAAAAAAAAAAAGACACAGTGGCTTCTGTGTTTTCTCTCTTAGATCACCGGCACTGGGGGACACCCCAGCAGCCATGTTGTTGGGAGAGGCTCAGGTGAAGAAGAGCCTCTGCTTCCTGCTAAAAACTACCCGAGTGATCTCGGAAGTGGCTTCTGGCCCCAGCCCAGCCTTCGGCCGACAGCCCCATCTGACATCTAGACTGTAAGATTTGCTCTCCACCTAATCTGCTTCTTAATTCTTGACCCATAGAAACTGTGAGATAAGAAATGCTTTATGTTTTGAGCCCCTAAATTTGGGGTTGATTTATTATGTGGCAATAGAGAACTGATCCAGAGGGCAAAAAACTTAGCATAGTGCCTGGCACAGGGGAGGGGCCATAGAATGCATAATATCTGTGGGTTGAGCTCAGGAGAGAGACTTTGGGCTGGAGGTATGGATCTGGGAATCTTTTGGCTTAGAGACAATAATGGAATCCGTGGAGGTGGCTCAGCCAGTCCACAGAGATGGGTAGACAGAAGAGGATGGCCTTGGCCAGAAACCTGGGCGAAGGGGCAGGTAAAGCAAGAGGAGGATCATTGCCATGAGTCTGAGAGGAGGAGCTGCAGAGGAAGGAGGGAAACTAGAATGGGACCTGGGAAGAGGCTGACTCCTGGTGGGTGTGGTCAAGAGCATCCCTACCTGTGGGGTGGAGGGTGCTGAGTTGGGGAGAGCTAAGGAGGTTCTTTTGGATTCAGCAACAAGGAGATTCCTGGTCGCCCCACAAGAGCTATTTAGGTGGAGAGACTGAGGCCAGACTGAATATTGTGGGTTGGGGTGTCAGTATAAACACTTTCCACCCCCAACTCCCAAACCAAGATGGTTTGCAGGAGAATTCTATAGAAAATCCAAACTGCAGAAAATCACACTCTTATATAAGCTGTATAGTGAACAGACACCCATCCTTAATTGATTTTATGAGCTCATGTAGCTTTGATAGCAAAACCAGACAAGGAGAGAAGAGGGAAGGAAATTAGCAGGCATATCTCATTGTAGATATGGATGCAAAAACCCTAAATAAAATATTGACAAGTGCAATCCGGCACTATCTCAAAAAAAAAAAAAAAACATCATAAAAGGTATGTTAATTCCACGAATGCATGGATGGTTTAATATAATAAAATCCATCACTGGATAAGGGGGAAAAAAATCTCACACTTGATAAAATTCAGCACCCATTCCTAATAAAGCAGAATAGTGCTTCCTTACCCTCATAAAAGGTATCTATCAAAAATCTATGACTAACACTCTTTTTAAAGGTAACATATTAGAAACAGTCAAGAGCAAGATGGAAATGCCCAGTGTCATCATTGCTATTCAACACTGTGCTGAAGATTTTAGTCAGTGCCTTAAAACAAGGAACAGGAAATAAAGGCTGAACAGGGAGATACCAAATGTAATTGCTTCCAGACTCTATGATTATTTAACAGAGAATTCAAGAGAGGCTGTAAACTTATTAGAGCTAAAAAAGAGTCCAAGTTTGCTGGATACATTACATAAAAACCAACCACATTTCAGTAATCATCAATATATTATAAGATGTATATTTGAAAATATAATTTATAATAGTAATAAACATTTCAAGAGATATATAGGAATAGTTCTGAGAAAACAACTGACAAAATTAATTCCTCTGTTTTTAGTTGAGGAAAAGGGAAGTAACTCTTTAAAGGATACCAGCAAGCAGGGGGCAGTTCTGGATTTTCAGTGGCACCAAATCCTGAAGATCTGAGTGTTGGGTAATTTTGGTGTGTTTTTCTTTTGTAAAAATTAAAACACCTTATATTTTCTGATTATAAATTCAATATCTATGCATTCTATAAAATACGGAAAATTCAGAAATGCATTAAGAATAAACCACTAGGGGCGCCTGGGTGGCTAAGTGGGTTAAGCCGCTGCCTCCGGCTCAGGTCATGATCTCAGGGTCCTGGGATCGAGTCCCACATCGGGCTCTCTACTCAGCAGGGAGCCTTGCTGCCCTCTCTCTCTGCCTGCCTCTCTGTCTACTTGTGATCTCTCTGTCAAATAAATAAATAAAATCTTAAAAAAAAAAAAAAAGAATAAACCACTAACATCCCCATCCTAGAGAACTATGATCAATGACTTGAAATATTTTCTTCAAAATTTTTGTCTATGTATATTTTTGTTTTTTAAACATAAGATTAGAACTATACCACATATACCATTTTGTGCATGTCTTATTTTCATACACATTTCCCTGTATCCTCATCTAGTCTTTTTGAATATGATAAATAATACAGCACTCAGTCATGTTGATGAAACATATGCCATTCATTCAATCTATCGATTTGAGTTTTCCGAGAAAAACCAAATTATCAGATTTGGCTGTGATGATCATGTGGAAAAAAGTTAAACCCCAGAGCCAATCAGGCACATGCGAACATGAAAAACAGGTGAGTTTCTAAGGCCAGGGGTTATCCTGGTGTAGACAGGGAAAGGACAAAACCAACATCATTTACCTGGTCCCGCCTGAATCAGGACAGAGATCTGGTTAGCGGGAAGAGAATGGAATTTGGGAAGAGTCTATGCTTGCGAACCAGTTCGCTCTGAGACTTTAGGTAATTCTCTAGACTCTGCAGCCTTGGTTTCCGTAGTGGCATACCTGCACCAGCTCAACTAGGGCCAGCTTCTTTAGGCCTCAGGACCTTTGCACTGGTCATTTTCTCTGCTGAATTCAGCTCTCCCCTTCACCCCACCTGGCTGCCCATGGCGACCCTTCTGGGCTGGCTGCCTTTCCCTACCATGCCCACCAGGCCAGATGGGTGACTTTATCACAGGGTGGCTTCCCCCTAGGGTCACAGGCAGGGTGTCCAGGTCGTCTTGACCACCACCGAGTGTGAGGCAGAGGCCCCTCCCCTTTTACGCCGTTTCCTCCAACCTTATACTTCCCAAGACCTAGAATCACAACTTGTCATTATTTTGCTATTTTCTTGGGTCTTGTCTCTTTTCTTCTTTCATTAGGACCCCCTTCCGTCTCGGTGGCCTCTGTACATGGTCGGGGCCCTATGCGTATTCGTGAAAGAGAGAAACAGCTGTGAGCACCCGAGTGCGAGGACGCAAGGAAAACTGCCAGGGCCTGGGCTGATTCCAAACTGCGGTCGGGGGCGGGACGAAGGGGCGGGTTTCTGGACGCGGGCTCCGTGTTTCGGGGGCGGAGGCTTCGGCTTCGGGGCGGGCCTTCGGGACTGCGGCGGAGCCAGCCTGACCGCTCGGCCCAGGCTGCGCCCAGCTGAGTTCCTTCGGCCTCCTGGCCCTCTGGCCTCCCGCTCGAGCCGCCGTTAGGGGGCGCCCGCACTCGTGGCGCCGCTGCTCTGCTGGGAAGGCGCCGCCCGCGCCGGGCGGCACGAGCCGCAACTCCGGGCGCGGGCTCAGTCGTCCGCTCTGCCACCGCCGCCGCCGCCGTCGCCGCCGCTGGGCGCAGGCTCGCTCGTCCTCGCGCTCCTGCTCTCCGGCAGCCGGCGTCTCCCGGCCGGGCCGCTGTCGCCACCGCGCAGTGAGTGGGGGCGGGCCCAGGGCTTGGGGGCCTGGGGTTCGGGGAGGGCCAGGCACAAGGAGAAGCCCGCGCGGAGCGGCCGGGGCAGCGGGGTTAAGGAGAATCCGGGCGGTGGCGGGCCGCGCGGAGGGGACCGTGGGGAGCCGGCGCGGCGCGCTCCGGGGCTGGCACGAGCCCGCGGCGGACAGCCCGCGGCGGAGCGGCGGGGCTGGGGCGGGTTCCGGGGCCCGCCCCGCGGGGACGTGCGGCTTCGGCTGACCAGAGCTCGCGACACCGGGGCGCGCCCCCTGCCCGGGCCCAGAGCATCTTGTGTCCCACGCCGGGCCGGGTTGGGGGTGGGGGCGAGCACTTTGGCTACAGGCAACAGGGAAGCACGGCCCGGACGGGGACACCTCGAGTTTTGCCCGAAAATGATTGTCTTGGGGGTGGCGCTTATTAGCCACCGTTTGCCCTAATTTAAAGGCTGTGGCAGGGCTTCTGAGCACCTCTTTAGGGCATTCCCTGCCCTCAAAGATACTCTGTGAGTGCAGCTGAGTTCTTTATGCCCGGATTTGTGTATCTTGGCGTTTTTAATGGTTGATGTCAGAGGTGATAAATGACCGTGGTAATGGGGAGCCCCTGGAGCACCTGCTGGGCTGACAGTGGTGGAGGTTGTGTCTGAGGGTGGGACCGGAGAAACGAACCAGATCCTCTTTGGATATTCTGCTGAAGTTATCATGTTTCTGTTCAAGTATAGCTGTTCTGGAACAAGTTGATAAATCCAATTTTAGGACTTTGTGATAGAAGAGGTTTGAGTGGCAGGCAGACCCGGGGTGACCTGGTTTGGCCAAGAATGTTTGGGGTAGCCCAGGTATCTCTTAACCATTTCCCCTTGACATATTTATTTCCTTCCTCTCACAAATGTCCAAGTGTGATCTCAGAATAGGAAGAAAGCTAGAGGACAGCATTTAGCACAGGCCTGAGCCCAAGACTGATATTTTCAAATGAACAAATGTGTGGCCGGGCAAAGGAAAATCTTCCTATCTGCAGGGTTGGTAGTTGGAGAGAACTTGCTGTTCAGTTGAGAACTATATTTAATGTAATGCTATAGATATTAAAGATTGAGTGGTGAGGACTGCCACAGATGCCATTCCTAAGATTTGTATGATTGAAATGTTCATAAATCCTGTTTTGCCCAAAGCATTCCTACATAAAGGAATCCTATAGTGAATCCTGTAGATCCCTTGGTGTGTCAATTTTGATATTTAAGAGTCTGTTTAAAACAGAACACACGTATTTGGATTTGACTTTACCTTAGAGATAATCCTGAGTCATGCTTTAGGGAAGTTCCTTCTGTGATCAAGAACTCAGATGTCTGGTGGTCTCTATACAAGCCATCTTGCTCCCCTTTACCTGTAATTCTGCCTTGTGGAGTTCTGAAGAAAGGAGGACCTGGGAAGACTGGAAGCAAATTAAGAGGCTTTTTCTTCCATATTTGTCTTGTTTCCATGCCAGGGCTCTAAATTACTTGTGTTCACACTCTCCAGTTTCTCAATTTACCACAGAGATTTTGTTTATGCCACTGCCATTAGTATTTTCACGTTTGTTTAATACTCGCCAGTGTTTTCTATTCATGATCTTGCTTATTTTCCCGTATTCTGCAAAGAAGCTGGGCTTAAGGAAAAATTTCCTCAGGGTCTCATAATTAGTAAAAGAGCAGAAGGGGGATACAAATCCTCACCACTAACCAGTTCTCTTTCCTCTGCACTGACCTGCATGTGACTTTGGAACCCTAGTCCTGATCTGTTACCCTGTAGGTCAGTTGTTGCCTTTGTGCTATGCCTAAATGGTATCATTATTTTGGGGAAGGTGGTATTATCCTATTTTATTTTGTAGAAACTGAGAGTAAGAGGAATCTTCTAGTTTTGTGACTGTAACAGCTCTTCAGCATTAAGGTCATTTTTTCAATTTAGACCTACTTCCTCTAGACTACATGGAGACTGGAGAGAGAAAAAAAAATAATTAGTTTTAGGAAAAACAATCTGTTTCTGCATTGGTATGGTTAACCCTAACATGTTCTCTTTGTGTGCCTGGCTACTGGTATCAGCCTATATGTGAATGTTAACCCAAAAGATTCCTTTAGTGTCCTTTAGTTACTATAAAACGTTTTCATTTTCAAACTCCCATGTTTCAAGAACTGAGGAATTCCATACCAAAAGTCATTTTGAAGATATGTATAGATAGAATTTATCGAGTCTTCTTTTCTGAGTGCCAGACACAAAGATTTCAAGAGAAAAACATTTTACAGGGGCTACCTGGAAACTTTGGGAAGGCAGTAGTTAGAGGTTTTTTTTAATTTATCTGAGTTTGGTTGTGTGTATTCTGATGGATAGGCTGTTATACAGGAGTAGGACTTTTGCCTGAGAGAAAACTCAGTTTTAGTCTGTAGCAGAAATGGTAAACCCAGAATATTTATGTAGAATTAGCTACTTAATAACCAAAAGCTTGATTGCAGCTTTGCAATGATGAGGAGAATGGCCCTGAGTTCTTCGGTTATTCTTTAGGTTATTAACTTGTTGGGTTGTGCATTTTTCAGATTTGCTACTTGAGAAAATTGTTGGCAGTTTCTTTTAAGGCTTTTATAAATTCTTTAGTATGTGTTTTCCTTGGCTTAATTATCTGCTAAAATTACACTGTCAGAATTTACACACTAGTCATAATTAACCTTTGAAGCTTAACTGTGGGTGAATTTTCAGTACTCTTTATGTTCTTTGGCAATGGTCAGCCAGTAGTTTCCACAAGAATTTATTTTCACTGAAGGTCAGATATTTTCAGGTAGGACTGATTTTCAGGGGCCGGAACGGAAGCCTTTCATAATCTTTATTCCTGGCAAATTTTCCGGAATATTTAATTTTTCTTTGTCTTCATTAAGTAAAACAGGTCCATTTGATGCCCATTTCAAGATCGTCCTTCTGCTGCCTGTTTTGTGGTCATTTAACTTCTCATTAAGCCCTCCACTGGAGACTGTGCCAGAAGAGAGAAGATGAAAAGCAAACGAATCATTTTCTAATTGTTAACAGCTCTGAAAAATGATTTGTAGAAGAGATTGACATTATCCCGGAAATTCTTTAGGATTATGTTTTATTTCATTCATCTGTATTGTCTCTGAGATGTTCCTAATAGTCATCAATTTAGAAGCTGATTATCCAGCTATTGGATGACCAGGAATCTAACTGTTTTTTTTTTTTTTTTTTATTTGTTTCTTGCCGTATCTGAGCATTAAGCATCTCCACAGAGGATGTCTGGAAGTAAGGAGTAGGGATAACATTTAAACTGATCAATACTTTTTTTTCCCCTTAGAGCTCTTAGTGAACGATTTGATTTTCTTGGACTGTTTAGTTATTGTTATTGGGAGTGACTTATAGTAACTTCATTTTATTTTGAGTATCTGTATCTTATACAGAAGTGTAGGGAGGCTTTTGGGTGCTTTTTAAGAAACATGGGCTTAAATAGATTCCCGTAATTGCTTTCTTGAATTATTAAGCTTGAGGTTTCATTACATCTTTGTATCAGAACAGAACCTGGGCCTTTGCTGTGGAACAGATTCAAAGGCATCATCTAACTTTCTTTTTATGATTGTTTAAGAAGTTATATTGTTTTGGTTTAGCAGTAAAAAAGGGGGAAAAGGATTAATAGTGGACAGACCTTGCCTAACAGCTGTAACATTGATGCTGTCTTGATTTTTTTGTGTTGTCTTTGGTCTCCCATTTCTCATTTAATCATTCGTATATTCCTGGATTAGAGTTCTTTACTTCACTTAAGGCAGAGGACACCAGCCTTCAGTCACCCTAGTGAGTAGGTTCTTGCTATTTTGCCTCAGGGGAATTTTTACAAACCCATTGTGACTGCTCACTTAGACTGAGTTAACTGTTAAATTTGTAAATAAAATCCACCTGCTGGGGGGGGCGTCTAAAGTTAATCCTTTCAGTTTCTTATTTCTTGGATTCTGTTCTTTCAGTTTCTACCCATAGAGGGGATTTTTAGAAAGATCTAGACTAGCAGTCAGAAAATCCAAGTGTTTTTTGTTTTGTTTTGTTTTTAAGATTTTATTTATTTGACAGCGAGAGAGAGAGAGAGAGAGAGAGAGAGACAGACAGACAGACAGACACAGCTAGAGAGGGACCACAAGCAGAGCGAGTGGGAGAGGGAGAAGCAGGCTTCCTGCTGAGCAGGGAGCCCAATGCGAGACTCTGTGTGGGACCCCATCCCCAGGACCCTGGGATTGTGACCCGAGGTGCAGGCAGAGGCTTAACGACTGAGCCACCCAGGCGCCCTCATGCATGGCTTATGTAACAGGAATATTGTGGGAGAAAAAAGGTACATCTCTTTGTTTAAGTTATTTCTTCATTTTGGAATCCCTTCTCCTCTTGGGTTGTCCAGATATTCCTGCAGAGTCCTCCTGAGCGAGCTCTTCCTGAAGTTGGCCCATTTAGAAATGTTCTTGCTTTTTCTTCCTGAAGGCCTCTGCTAGTCCATCCATTATGTAGCACTTTTCTGTACAGTTGTTGCATGTTGCCTTTCTTCACAGGTAGGGAGCTCCATTAGGACAAGGACTGTATCTTTCCTATTTCTGTGTCTTTACATTGCACATTGCCCCCCTCAACCCCCGCAACCAAATTCACCTATAATAAATGTTGGTTGACTGAATAATTTTTGAGACTGTCAGGAATGAAAACTTTGAGTGATGGGAAGATGCCAAAGATAAGTCTATTACCAGAACTTTTGGATGACTGGCCTTGTAAATCACTCAGTCATTTATCTGTCTGTTGTATCAGTAACTGAATCAGATGCTCATAATGTAAATTGATAAAACCTGTTTCCTTGGTTCTGTTTACTTCAGATATTGCCAAGCAAGTCAGAGGAATGCAGGGTTGTCACAACCCCCCTTAATATAACATTTGTTCCATTTCTCACCCTATAGCATGTGGAGATCTATCTATATCCAGCTGCTGAGTATGGAGAATTAAACCTGACTGCACGTTGTCTGGTCCACATTTTAGCTTGTTTTCTTTGAAGAATGTGCAAGGTGGAAAAATAGATGCTTCAGGCTCTGATTTCAGCCCCTGCTGTGCTATGCAAATGTTCTCTACATGCCTGAGTGACCTTTTTGAGAAAGAGCCTTTGTGATCTTCTGTAGCCAGGGCCTGTTCTGGGAAGAGTGTGCCAGATTTCTCTAAAAGTGGGAAAAGTGAATCTGTTCAAAGACCATATAAAAAAGCCAGTGCTTTTCCTGGATAAATACCGATAAGTTCATGTTTCTTACTGTCTCTTGCCAGAGCTTTTGAAATTTGCTCTGCAGTTTGCTTTGCCGGTTGATTTGGAGAGTGGTATGTGTGAGAGGGGACTGACTAAAGCAATTCTGTAGCTGGGAAAGTGTTTTAAGTGCTTTTGAATTGTAGATAAAAATAAATTCAAACTGGCATCATTAGTATCTGGGTGTTTATCAATGTCTTCAGCCTGGTTCTCCCTAAGTGCCGGCTGAGTGACTTGCAACCAGATTGGTAAGGTTGTCCCAAATTGTGCTCTGATGATTTGGCATTTAAATTGTTTTCTATTTGTTTTGATTATTGTACAAAATGAAATATGTCATTATTAAAAGTGTCATTAGTGTTTTTTATGTTATAAAAGAAATACCATTCTGATATCTTTCTCTTGGAAATTGATGCTGATGTTGTGGAGGTTTATGGCTTTTGAGGCTTTTACTGAGATGTTTAGCTTCTGTGACTGAAATGGATAAAGAGTTTTGTCTTTCTCCCTTTCCTTTTTTTTTTTTTTTTTTTTTTTTAAGATTTTATTTATTTATTTGACAGAGAAATCACAAGTAGGTAGAGAGGCAAGCAGGGGTGGGGAGAAGCATTCTCCCTGCTGAGCAGAGAGCCTGATGCGGGGCTGGATCCCAGGACCCTGAGATCATGACCTGAGCTGAAGGCAGTGGCTTAACCCACTGAGACACCCAGGTGCCTCATCTTTCTCCCTTTCTCCCTTTCCCTAAACCACCTTTTTGATAAGGATCATTGTAGGTTTGTATGAGGTTAGGGTTAAACAGTTAATTGTAATGTACTCCTATTGAATTTTCAGAGCAGATAGAATTTGAATGACTGGTGTACTTACTAGGCTCTTCTTCCCTAAGCATAGGATAATTTTTTTTCTCTAAAGATTGTCAATCTTTTAGTTATGTGTGGATGGTCGCAGAGGAATGCTTTCTTCTCCAGATCTTTGCCCTGTAGCTCGTTTTGACTGAGCAAAGATGAGTAGCTGTCTGCTTTGTTGGGTGGGAAAATCCTTCTTTTTTCATAGTTACATGCTCTGTTATATGTCTTTTTTTCTCCCCAAGTTTCCCTGGAACCTGGGCTCCCCAAGACGCAGCGCTGGAGCAGATGGATAATGGAGACTGGGGCTATATGGTGAGATACTTTTGCAGATGCGTTTTGAAGGCTGGCAGATAATTTGTATGTGTCTTTCCCCCCTTCTTCTGTGTTCTTCGGTATAATACATCTTATAAAAATGAAAATTATAAATTGGTACATCATCCCATCCCCTCTTAGTTTATTTTTTGGGGTCTAATTTGCTGTTTTTATGTAAGCAAAGTCAATATGAGCTAAGTAAGTTTCTATAATGACTTCCTTGAGAGCATACTATTTTTTTGGTCTTTAAAGTATGTTGCTCTTAAAACTCTTCCTTCATAGAGTCGTGACTGTTAAAATGGTCTAGTAGGTAATGGTACAGAGGATATTTTCTTGTGTTAGGGAAGTGAAAGGTTGAGAAGCTGCCACTTCTCCCACTTGTACTTTTTTTGAGTGTGAATGTCTCCCTATTTTCCTTTGGTAAGAAATACTCCACTTGTCTAGTACCTGAAGTCTTTTTGTCTTTATTTATTTATTTTTCCTTACATATAATGTCTAAAAGGTAAAGTATGTATTATTTAGAGGAGCTTGCTTTTCGAAATTAAAGGCCAAATTGCAGCATTACTACAAAAGTGAACTCATGATTGGATTATAAAATTTGAATGCTGCTATTAGCCTTTGAGTATATAAGATGGTGTTGACTACCTGTGTATTCTAATTTAGTATTTGGCACTTTTTTTTTTTTTTAAAGATTTTATTTATTTATTTGACAGAGAGAAATCACAAGTAGATGGAGAGGCAGGCAGAGAGAGAGGGAAGCAGGCTCTCCGCTGAGCAGACAGCCCGATGCGGGGCTCGATCCCAGGACCCTGAGATCATGACCTGAGCCGAAGGCAGGGGCTTAACCCACTGAGCCACCCAGGCGCCCAGTATTTGGCACTTTTATTTCCATGGAGAAGTTATAAAGATTAGGTCTGCACAAATTTTTATTTTTAAAATAAATTTTTACGATTTGTTCCCCTTTTTTGAGTGGGAAAAACAAAATATTGAAAGTAGATGTCTTTATACTGTCAGATCATTTTTATTCTATTTTGTGTTAAAATGACTTAAGAAAAAGGAAGATAAAAAACTTATGTGAGAAAAAAACTTATGTGAGCATAACATAGCTTGGCCTTTCTCTTCCCATAGTGTACGCTGCCCTAAAAACTTCTCGGTAGATACTAGGCCTGAAATTAAGTGGCTTTGGAAGTCATGCTCTTTTTTTTTTAGTGTCAGGCTTTAATGAATTAGATTTATCCTTTTCCTATTGAAAGAAAATGTTAGATCCCTTCATCTGGGTAGGTTTATCATTGATAGTAAAGCTATTTTGCATTATAGGATTGCTGAATACATTATAGTCTAAGGAGTCTTTTGCCTTGCTGCTTGTTACTGTTAACTTTCTTAATTTGTCAAAGTTAGGATTTAAGAAATTTCAGATGACTGATCGTTTTTTAAAAATTTCAGATGACTGACCCAGTCACGTTAAATGTAGGTGGACACTTGTATACAACGTCTCTCACCACATTGACGCGTTACCCGGATTCCATGCTTGGAGCTATGTTTGGGGGGGACTTCCCCACAGCTCGAGACCCTCAAGGCAATTACTTCATTGATCGAGATGGACCTCTTTTCCGTTATGTCCTCAACTTCTTAAGAACTTCAGAGTTGACCTTACCCCTGGATTTTAAGGAATTTGATCTGCTTCGGAAAGAAGCAGATTTTTATCAGATTGAGCCCTTGATTCAATGTCTCAATGACCCTAAGCCTCTGTATCCTATGGATACTTTTGAAGAAGTTGTGGAGTTATCTAGTACTCGGAAGCTTTCTAAGTACTCTAATCCAGTAGCTGTCATCATAACACAGTTAACCATCACCACCAAGGTCCATTCCTTACTAGAAGGTATCTCAAACTATTTCACGAAGTGGAATAAGCACATGATGGACACCAGAGATTGCCAGGTTTCCTTCACTTTTGGACCCTGTGATTATCACCAGGAAGTTTCTCTCAGGGTCCACCTGATGGAATACATTACAAAACAAGGTTTCACGATCCGCAACACCCGAGTGCATCACATGAGTGAGCGGGCCAACGAGAACACAGTGGAGCACAACTGGACTTTCTGTAGGCTGGCCCGGAAGACCGATGACTGATCTCAAAGCCTGGGAGGAGTTCCTGGAAACGGACTTTCCAGGACATGGAAGAGACTTTTGCCTTGTTTATTTTTTTTTTTTTTGTTAAATCACAGTGTGGGTGTTTTTTGTTTGTTTGTTTTTCTTTTTTGTTTTTTTAAATATTTGTATTTATTTGAAGGCAGTGAGGACCAGAAGGAAGATTTGTGCTTTAGCAAACTCCTGTATGTTTTGTTCCCTTTACCTTGAGTATGCATGTGCCTGTTTGGAGCCTCCAGATACCTTTTTTATAAAAAGAAGTATGAAAATCATTATGGTATATAATCTACTCTTAACAGAGCTTTTTTTATTACAGTGCTACAATGATTTCTGATTAAATGGTCCCTAACTCAACTAGGAGGTTAAAAATGCAGGAATGAAAGAATAAACAGAGTACTCATGATGCCTTTGAGAAAAATCAAAACATCATGTAGGGTGACCTAGTTTCCAAACCAATAAGCAGTATTGTAATATTAAAGGAAAACTGTTCCAATCATTTAAAAGTACTTGTTAAGTACTGCTTTTTACAGTTATGACAACTGTTTCTTTCTATGCATATAAATCAAGCAACCAAATATCTGTAGCCATGGAAATGTCTGACTAGAAATATTTATATTGGATTCTGAATACAAAATGTCCCTGTGGTAGAACTCTTACTTCTTATGCCTGGTGCAGTATAATTCCCAAGTGTACTGTCTACCAGAAGAAAAAAAAACCTAATAAAAAACGAAATATGAAAATTAGGTTTGTATTTGTTGAGTATTGTTACTTAAGGGGGGAAATCATAATTCTTGCCTCAAGTTTGCACTGTTCAGTTTATATCCCACTATATACTGCCTGTAGAGCCTTTGTGTTTGACTGGAGGACTCAGCAGAACCTTAGGATGCAGTTTATAGATAATCTCCCATGTTACTGGAACAGGAATGGATGGAATTAATTGTTTTGTCTAAAAGTGCACATTTGATTAGTGAACATAGAGTTGGCAAACTTTTTTCAAATAGGACTTGCGCTGAAGATTACAGATTTTTCTTCAGTAAGCCACCAACGGTCAGCACTGAATGTGACCCTTACTCTAGCTTTGTACTGAGCACAGGGACAAAATGCCTCTTCAGCTACTTTTTTTCTCACAATATTATGGTGGCCAACACATATATTTTATTATTATGGTTAAGTCTGTTTCTGAGGAGAAAAACTAAACTGCAGTGACTGTAGGCTCTGGAACAGGAGATATATGGATGTACTTTATTTCACTGTGGTCTTATTTTGAATAGTTCATTTGATTATCTTTCTTGGAAGTTACAGGAAGGATTATGTAACTATAGTGAGACTTCCTAGTTTTCGAGAACACCTTATAAAGGGAAGTCATGTAATTTCTTCCCTGTTTTCTAAAGGGAAGACTAGCATTCTGAGGCTGTGTGCCCTCGGGCAGGTCACTCCTCAGAGAAGATTCTGAGATTCTTGCTCTGAAAAGAGGATGAGGACACTTACCTACATCCATTTTTGCCCATGTCTCTGAAAATTTATTTTAAGATTTTACAAATGACCGGCGTGCCTGGGCGGCTCAGTTGTTAAGCCTCTGCTTTCTGCTCAGGTCATGATCCCAGAGTCCGGGGATCGAGCCCCACATTGGGCTCCCTCCTCTGCGGGAAGCCTTCTTCTGCCTCTCCCACTCCCCCTGCTGTGTTCCCTCTTTCACTGTGTCTCTTTCCATCAAATAAATAAAATCTTAAAAAAAAAAAAAAAAGATTTGACAAGTGACCAGCATCTAGAAACCTGTAATTTCCCTGTTTTCATGATCTTCAACTTCATTCTCTTGGCAGGTTGCCGTGGTTTCAGTAAATGTGCTAGTGTGAGGTTATCTTTTTAGAAAATCGTCTCACAGTTCAAATTGATTAGAGCCCCCCCCACCAAAAAATATCCAGCCACTTATGTGTTGAGTTGGCGGAAGTAGAGGCAAGACAGAGTGACTTGGGTTGAAAATTGATATGGAAATGGGAATAATAGCTGTTCTAGGGTTTTAAAAGTTAAAATCTTATGGGGTCTGTTCCTTGCTCGATTTACTAGAGTGAAGTTTGTTTTGGTCAATTTTCTCAGATTTATTAATTATTAACAACTGAGGGGCCCCCTGGTGGCTCAGTCTGTTGTTGAGCATCTGGCTTTTGATTTCAGCTCTCGTCTTGATTTCAGGGTCATGGGTTTGAGCTCTGAGTTGGGTTCCATGCTGGGTGTGGAGGCTACTGAAAAAAAAAAAAAAAAGAAAAAAGAAAAAATTATTAACACCTAAATGGTTATTTTTATGAGTAAATTAGGAAAAGTACCCAGCTGAGATTTTTTGCAATTTAATTTGTCTGGTGGCACTTAATTTTGAGTATTTTATTCACTTATGCAATATGAAAAATGTAGTTTGATTATATTTGGGTAATTTGAAACAATTATGTCTTTTTAAGAAAATTTTAAATAATTTTCACTGCGAAATAGTTGATTTTCAAAAATCGATACTCAGTGGTATTCTCAGGGCTCTGCATTTTATTTAGATACTCCAAATACAAGCACATTTGGAGAATTGTGTATGTTCTTTTAAACCCTTGGATAAATGTGTGCTAAATTAAACACAAGTGATAACTGATGAATCTGTTGACTTTAGATCTAAAGTAAAATTCTTCAGTTTTACTAAATAGATGCAACAAATGGATAGCACTACTGTTTTTTATCACGGGAAATTTAAGACATACTCAGAAGTCGAATAGTGCAAACACCCCTGGACCCAATGACTGTCTTCAGCCATTGGCTCTCCTCTTTTCCTTTCATGGATTATCTTGAAGTAAATCATAGATGTTTTATCAGTCCACGCAGATAATGACCCACTCTTTAAAAAAATAAATACTTCAGGGGATGGCTGGCTGGCTGAGTTGGTAGAGTATGTAATTCTTGATCTTAGGATTGTAAATTCCAGCCCACGTTGGGTATCAGTTTACTTTATTGTTTTGTTTTGTTTTTTTCCTTTAAGATTTTACTTATTCATTAGAGAGAGAGACAGCAGGAGTGGGGGAGAGAGGGAGAGGCAGACTCCCCACTGAGCTGGGAGCCCAATGCAGGACTCCATCCCAGGACCCCAAGACTCCCAAAATCATGACCTTAGTCAAAGGCAGATGCTTAACTGACTGAGCCAGCCAGGTGTCCCTAGAGCTTACTTTAAAAACAATATATATATGCACTTTGAAATATATAATGTGTATGTGAAGCATACTTTAAAATTTAATGCTGTATATGCCATAGTACCATTATCACACAGTGGTGCCTCTTGAATGCCGTTGATGACTTCACAGCCTGGATTTCCAGCTTTGTAATAGCGGTCTTAAGTATTTCTCATAGGCAGGGTTCTCCTATTTGTAGAAAAAAGTGCATTGTTAGGACATTAATTTCTGCTGGGATTAATGACTTCTACCTTCAAATTAAGTTTTTAGTTTCAAAAAAGTAACATTACATAAGATTCTTAATTTTAAAAATTATTTTTTAAAGGCATTTTGTGTGAACATATGGAGAAACATTTTTTCCAAAGGGCATCCTTCCTTTTCTCATGCAGATTTTAAATCGTGGATGCAGGTGGCCAACTAGAAACAGCTTATCATTTGCTTTTGGAATTTAATACAAATAAAATGCTTGACTTTTTGAGGTTCTTTGAAATTGAACATTAACCACAAAGCAAGGAATCAGAAGGTGGCCTAAGGTAATCAAGATTCTATGTCAGAGTAGGTTATTCCCCATTGTTCATTACTGTGTGTCTTGATTCTTTCCTTTATAGTTCTAGCCTCATCTTTTATGTTAACTTGTTTATTAAATTTTTTGCCTGACTTGGCTAAAACTTGAAGCTCCTCATTGAAGACAGGATCTATGATTCTTTTGTTCTCCACTGTAGCCTTAGTACATAGAATAGTTTCTGGCATATAGCATATGCTCAATAAATATTTACTGAATGACCGACTGAATGAATGAATCAGTAGGTATGTTTAATGCTTCTAGCAGCTACTTGGACAAATTTTTACAGTAGAATACTTAGGGGATATAGGATTCTTGTTTTGAAATCCCCAGTGATTCTTGCGCTGTTTGCATCTATAGGTAATCGCTTAAATATGAATTCACATCAGGAGCAGGAACAGCCTTTTGCGATTCCTTTGGAGAATCTGGCTTGAAATAGTACCCAGCTCAGGAAAAAAGCCAGAAAACACACCATGGCTAGAGGAAACTATGAGAAAGCGGATCGTCCTGTCTAGGGATAGAGCTCAACACTCAACCTGCCCAGACAGAACAGAGACTGTCTTAGGGTTCTAAGACATTTAACTTAGCATAGCACTTTTCTTTTGGTAGAAAATGTTGATGAAGTATATTCCCGTTTGTAATGTTGTGTCTCCAAGGTGTGTTTTAACGTAGCTGTTGTTTTTTAATTTATTTGAAATACCTGTCACATGCCTTTTTCTACTAGTGCAAATGAAGGGGAAAAATGTCTCTTATTGCAGCTTCAGATTTATCTATAGCAGATTAGAAATACATACCTTAAAAGTGCTTTTTCAGTAGACTCTCAAGGAGCCAGTGATAGAAGATTATGTGGCTCTATGTCAGTGGTCAACTGACTGCCATTTTAACTCACTGACAACAATTCCCCAAGGTCACTGATAACCTCACATGCCCAAGTTACTGTGCGTGGAAGAGCCACACTGCTATACCTGGCCCCCTTTTAGCCAAGTGACATAAGCCACAATGGGCAGGAAGTCTACAGCGCCTACGGTGTCTACAGCAGGTTCTCCGGCCCACTGTGAGGATCATAAAACTGTGTTCATTTATTCCATAAATGGAAAGATTCTACTCTGAGACAGATCCTGGACTTAGGAAGAGGAAGACTCCCTCCTTGTTCACAGTCAAGTAGCAGGAGAAAAGGAAAAACAGAAGTGAATGGGAAGAAATACAACATTTTACCAGATCTGTTGATGCCATGGACTAGTCATGCCCCTCATTTCCATAAACCTGCCCTCATATAGTATCGAGATTCAGTGCTTTTAAAGTAAAGAGGAGACACAAAGTGTAAAAAACAACAACAACAAACCAAGGCACTCCCTATGTTCTTTAGCGAAGATGAGGAATCAGAACTGGCATGTTTCCTCCTCGTATTGCTAGTTAAGCCTGTCTGAGCTAAATAGATCAGCATTTGCTGGCAGGTGTACGGCAGGCTCGGTTTCTCGCCGGCACATCAAAGGGCATGATACAGTTTTCCTTAGACCACAGGAGCTCACCTGGAGTAGGAGGACTGCTGTTTCACGCCAGGATTTAAACAGTAGAAAGCAGGGAGATCTAATTATTAGAAAAAGTAAAACGCCAGAAGTAGCTTGACTGTATGAAGCGGTAAATGTATCAACCTTTCTCTAGGTGAGTTCTTTCTATTTTCTTGTCAGGTAAAAAGGCTGCCTCCCTGGAGACGGGGAGTGGCCAAAATGGATTGGCCTCTGGCAAGCATCTTGGAGGTGACCAGTTGTGTTCTAATTTTAGATAATCGTGGTAGATTAAGCCATGAGGTATGACAGGATGCAAAATGTGAAGAGCAAGTCTAACACCACGCTAAGTGTGAATGAAAGTCTTGAGAGTTGCCAATTTTATGAGGCGTTGAGACACCTTTTCTGAAATTTGACCTAAGGGGTAAAAGAGTAGGCTTCCCTATCTGAGTAACATATGTGCACTATAGAGCTTAAAATTATCTGTTGCTTATCTATAGATTACCTTTGTTTTGATCATCTGTATCAAATCTGCTATTAAATATGGGTTACCACATTCTAAAAATAGGGTTTATTTCTTTACTCCAGTAATTGGAGTTCTTGACATTCATAACCTTTTCCAGTGAGGCTTACAGCAGAGGGTCTGTGATGCGGGCCCTCGATCATTAGGATTTTAGGAGTCCTCCCCTCTCCTGTCAATGACACCGAGTTCTGGTATTCTCTCTTAGGACAGCTGGGGGTCTTTTTGCCATAACCCTCGTAATGGTCATTTATACGGCTCTGCTGGGCTGCCGATGGCCCTGCAGCAGCCTTCTTTGTTCCTGGGGCTGGGTTCCTCAATGCGGAGAAAGGAGGTGTCTCCAGCAGATGGTCGGATCTGAGTGTTCCCCCACATCCCAAGCTTCCTGTCCCCTCTGAGTACCCATTTTTATCAACACAAAACTGAGAGTTAAAAGGCCGAAAATAAGATGGTTAAATCACTGCAATGATTTATCTTATTTTTGTTATTTAAAAGCCAGTCTGCCACTATGTATATATGCCCTTGGGGTATGTCAAGCCATGATTTAGAGCCTGAACCTTCCTCCTAGTTCCCTTTACCAAATTCTGAGCAATGCCTTTTGCTGATTACAGTCCAGACTCTGTTCCTGCTGGGCCATATCCCCACTCCTGGTTTCTTTTATGTATTCTCAAAATATTTTCAACAGACACGCTATGCTAAGCAATTTCCAACCTAATGGGGATCAGTTAAAATGAGAAAACGTGGAGTTGTATTCACTGCTTGTTCTCTGCTCTCTTACATAATTTATAACGTGTTCTACTCAACTACCTGAGTATTGGTCGGTGACTTCTGAGCCCAGTGGAACAGACGTTCATAGACATTTCCATCGTAACAGCCAAGTGCTGAATTTAAACTGGGATCCGTGAAGTCAAAGGCATCAGTTAACAAGATGGCATCCTTCCTGTGAGAGAAAACAAGAGTTTGTGAGTATTTTAGATTGCTCTTATGAATCTAATTAATCAGGGATGGTGAATAACAATACCTAATTAGAGGCTAGATCATTATTCACTTATTAACAACTCAGCTTTAAATTTTTTTTAGAACTTTTGATTTTTGATCTGTTCTCTACACAACTATAGAGCCCAGCAGTCTTCAAGGCCTGCTACTTAAAATCAGCACCTCCCTGTCTCCCTTCTACTTCCCCCACCCCTGGAATCCGTTTCAGTCCTTAAGCTGATATATTTTGAATGTCTCTATCTTGTTCGGATTGCCTCTTCTGGATTGTTCTGTTTTAGATATTATCTGTCAACTCTCCATTACAAAAAGATAAGGATATGTTTTTGGTCCCCTACCCTCACCCCTATATGTCATTCCCCCTTCCCCCCCACCCCCAGCCCCAGCCCTGGCATTGCTTCTCCTCGGCCTTCCTGCTCCTAGTATAGTTATGAATGAGTCAGACTTGCATTAGGGGCTTCCACTGTGATGGCTCTATATGTGTGTATGATGGTGACTTCATGTATCCTGCTCACAGCTGAGCTGTGTCCCTACCAGGTCTCTCCATTCGTGATGTACCTCCTGGTCTGCTGCTTCTCTCCCCCATTTCCTCTGTCATCATCCTTAGTGATTTCATTGCTTACATGAATGTTCTTCTAAAATGTGGCCTCAACGTTCTGGGATCTTCTCCGCTGATCCTGTTGCGCTGTCACTCGCCGGCAGGAGCCCTCCCCAGGTCTCGGTCCTCCACATGGGCACCTTTTCTGGGATGGCGATGTGGGGTGTCTTCCTGTTGCTGGCTCCGGCCCTGTTAGCTTACTCCCTCGGAGTTCTGACTCTGATAGCCCCCCCCTTTCTTTTTCAATCAACGAAATATGTTTTATTTTAGCCTATCAAATGAAGTATTTTAAACAAATGTTCACATGCTTCTCTTCCTTTTTTAAGGAAAGGATCTAAAGCATAACACTGCCATTGTTTACACCCAAAGCAGTTGAGCCGACTGGGATACTGTACCTACCTGTTGTCATCTCTGGGTGACCCCTCACCATCACTGTGAGAGCATTTCCATTTCAGGCTGTTCACACTTCTTTGACCCTATCCACACCCACCACTTACTTCATGTCCCTCATCCTCCTGGTGGCCTCCCTTCCTTCCTTATTCAGCTGAAATGCCTGGTCTGTTACATTTACTCCCTCAAAAACAGATTCAGCAGTTTGAGCACAGCAGACTCTGCTCTGTGCCTTTGTAGCTATAGGTGACTGGGAAACCAGTGCCAAGTGGTGTATGTAACTCCCTTCCTGCTGCCTAGTGATCATATGACATCGCTCTAATTCCTTTACACTCCCATTCTCTTAGATGATTATTTCACACCTTCTCTCTGAATCTTAAATGCACACTCCCCGCCTCCCCATCTCTCTTACTTAGATGACTTTTGGTTCCATTTCACTGATAAAATAGACTCAGTAAGAGCCCAGCCACAAGTTCTCGCCCATATATTTCTGCGTGCTTTCTCTTTTAGTACAGGTATGCTTTCCAAGTGCCCAGCTCACTTCAGTCCTTCCTCGTCCATTAGATGCCTTCCCCTCTTGCCTTCTAGAGAACATTCTAGAAATTCTCTTGCCTTTCCTCTACAATGTCAAAATCTTTCTCCACTGGGTCATTTTCAGATACACACGTGCTTTCCTATTTCGCATCTTGAAAACAAACTTTTGAGTCTATTTTTTCCTCTCCGTCATCTACTCCAGATCTTGGCTCCCCTGTATGATAAAACTCTTTAAAAGTGTTGTGCTTGTTTATGCTTTGCTATTTTTTCTCCTCCACCTGTTCTCCGAGACTAGATCCGTTCAGGTTTTCACTTCCACCACTCCACTGAAATAGCCCTTGTCAGGGCCACCACCTCTCCTCCTCTTTGGAGTGTCCCAAGACTCAGTACTGGGGCATCTTGTCTTTTACAGTCACTCCATGTGATATCCTTCTGAGGGCTTTAAATACCAGCGATATGCTAATGACTTCCAAATTTATCTCTCCCGTCTCACTTACCTGCTTATTAACATCTTTCTTGATTTCTAACAGGCTCTTCAAAGTGAACATGTTCAAAGCCAAACTCCTGATCTTCTACACCTTCTGCACATCCTGCCCAAACCTGGTGCCTTTGTAGCGAATGGCAACTCTGTCCTGGCCAAAAACCTGTGCTGCTCTCCATCGCTTACACCCCACATCTGATCTGTCAGCAAATCCTCCTCTACCTTCAAAATACACCTAAACTTCAGCCCTTTCCCACTACCTCCAGGGCCATCACCTAGTCTAACCCTGCATCATCTTTCCCGTGGGTTACTGAGGTAACCTCCTAGCTGGGCTCCCCGCTTTTTATTCACCCTCCTTGCCCAGTCACTTCTTAATATGGCAGCTGGAATGATCCTTTAGAAAAAATTCATCAGATGATCGAAATACTGAAAACCCTCCCACTCTCACACAAAGTAAGAGCCAACATCTTAAGTCTTGGCGATGATCTCCACCCCCTTTCGCCCCTGGCCTGGTACACCCTAAACTCTCTGACCTCTGCTGTCCTTCCCCCACCTCAGTCACTGTTGTCTGTTCTCTGGATGGACACGCCAAGCCTGCTCTCGCCTCCAGCGTTTATACTTCTCTGCCTGGGGTGCTCCTTTCCCAGCCAACCCCGTGGCTTCTCTCCTGTCCCTACCCCTTGAGATCTTTCCTCAAACATCACCCTCCTTGAGAGGCCTTCTCTGACTTATTTAAAACTACAGTCCCCAGGGCACCTGGCTGGCTCAATCAGTAGACGGTGACTCTTAATCTTGGGGTTGTGAGTTTGGGCCCTGCCTTTGGCATACAGATTAAAAGTAAAATCCTTAAAAAATAAAAGAAAACTACAGTCCCCCACCCCCCACCCTGCTTTGCACTCCCAGGATTCCTGATCCCCTTCCCTGCTTTCCTTTTCTTCATAGCATTTACTTACCATTTTGCACACTGTGTGCTTGACTTATTTTTTCCGTGTGTGTTTGTCTCCTCTAGTCTGTAAACATCTATGGCCTTTTCAGTCTGAAACTTGTGCTCTTCATTTGAGGAGTATTTTCTTGAATTATTCTGTTAATGGTTTGTTCCCTTCTATTTTCTCTGTCTGCCCTTTCTAGACTGCTTTTTCAGATGATGGACAGTTAAGATCAGTCTTCTTGCTATTTTTATCTTTTCTAATTTTTATCTTTTTGTCGTAACTTTCAGTTCCGGTCCTTCCACTGACTTTTTCATTTCCACTATCGTTTTCTGGTTTCACAGAGTTTTGTTTTGTTTTGTTTTCCCCTGAATATTACTTTTTAAGAAATAACATTCTTATTTTGTGCTTGCTGTATCTCCTCCTAACTCTTTAAGGATATTACTCATCTTTTTAAAAAGATTCCTTTTCCCTGAAGATTCTCTTGTGCAGTCCAGTTTGTTTCATTCTTGCTTATTGGGGGTCTCTTTTATGTCAGGGGTTCCCCCCCAGGTGTCTGGGGATCCTGAGTGTCTAATCGTAGCTATGAGTGGGGCACTAGCTAGCTGATTACAAGTCTGGGTGTGCTTGTCAATGTGTGGCATTCAGTATGGGGTGAACTGGGGGGACCCATGTGTCAGTATCTTCAGTTTTGTCTCCCTTGGGCTGTTCAGATTCTCCAGAGAAGGAGTATGCTATCATCTTCTTGTAGCTACTGGCCTGGCTGCCAGTTTTCTGGGACCCAGGGGAAAGAGGGCTGAGGGAGGGGGCTTAGGTTAGCATTTAGCCTATAAACATTTATCCAGGCCCCTGTTTTCTGTGGGTAGCCTCATCTTCAACTATGCTCGATGTTCCCTGGCCCACAGACCATCTGTGTGCCCTTCTGCCAGGGTGGAGTCAGAGAATCTCAAAACTGCTTGCAGAGAAGGAGGGGAGCTAGGAGTTCAGCTCCTTCTGAAATAGACTTTCAGCCCCTCCTGTGGGTCTTCCCTTCACCCTGATTGCCAGATGTACACAGTGCTGTTAGTTCTTGGGGTTCTTTTTTTTTTTTTTTTTTTTTAAGATTTTATTTATTTATTTGACAGAGAGAAATCACAAGTAGGCAGAGAGGCAGGCAGAGAGAGAGAGAGGAGGAAGCAGGCTCCCTGCTGAGCAGAGAGCCCGATGCGGGACTCGATCCCAGGACCCTGAGATCATGACCTGAGCCGAAGGCAGCGGCTTAACCACTGAGCCACCCAGGCGCCCCAGTTCTTGGGGTTCTTTGGTATAACTTATTTCCCACTCTGGTTTGTAATTCAGTTTTTCTCAGCTCTGCCAAGTCACTGTCTATCTACTTTCTTACTTTCAAGTTTCCTCCCCTGTTTTTTTTTTTTCCCCTCTTTTTAAAATTTTTGTTCAGTTATTTATTTGAGAGAGAGACTGAAAGAGAGCATGAGAAGGGGGAGGTGGTCAAAGGGAGAAGCAGACTCCCTGCTGAGCAGGGAGCCTAATGTGGGACCCAGTACTGGGACTCCAGGATCATGACCTGAGCCGAAAGCAGTTGCTGAACCAACTGAGCCACCCAGGTGCCCATCCCTGGTTTGTTCTTTTTGTCAATTTATACCTTTAAAAAGTTTTTAATCCATTTTCTGGTATTTTCATGGGTTTCAGGAGGGAACAAAAGTAAATGCATATGGTCAGTCTGCTGTCTTCACCTTGTCTGTCCTCCACCTGAGATTTTATGACCCCTTAAACAACTGTAAACTGTGGGTCAGTTAATTACCATTACACAGAGAGCTGGTTCTTAGTGTCACATGAAATAGTGTGCCATCCTTCATTTGTCATCTCAGAAATCAGAGGGTGATACTAAGTAATCAAGGGAGGGAACTGTGACACAGAACTGTGACACAGAACTGTTACACGCACGATGTCTGTTACATACCTAACTCCCTTGCAGTGATAGGAATGTTACTTAAGAACCATAACGTAACATGGGGGCGCCTGGGTGGCTCAGTGGGTTAAGCGTCTGCCTTCGGCTTGGGTCATGGTCTCAGGGTCCAGGGGTTGAGCCCCACATTGGGCTCTCCGCTCAGTGGGGAGCCTGCTTCCCCCCCCCCCCCC
>NC_081558.1:26801519-26834644 GCF_022355385.1 Mustela nigripes
AAAAAAAAAAAAAAAAAAAAAACCAAAAAACCATAATGTGAGTAAATCAGTTTGTGGGTTAAATGCATTCATAAGTTGCCTGTTTGTGTCAGTGCTATTGGTTTTAAGTTGCAAATCTCCGGCACCAAGGCAAGCACCTAGAAATGCTGTAGCAGGTTTTTTTTGTTTTTTTGTTTTTTTAAGATTTATTTATTTATTTGACAGACAGAGATCACAAGTAGGCAGAGAGGCAGACAGAGAGAGGAGGAAGCAGGCTCCCTGCTGAGCAGAGAGGGCTCGATCCCAGGACCCTGGGATCATGACCCGAGCCGAAAGCAGAGGCCTTAACCCACTGAGCCACCCTGGCGCCCCTGCTGTAGCCGATTTAAAAAATCATGCTTCTGAGGTGTTAGGGTGATCTTTTGTGTTTCATCTATGTCAATCAGGCTAGAATCTTATTGACTTCATATGCTTTAAAATGCAGAGCATTTCATGGGTGCCCAATGACTTAGAGGGTTAAGCCCCTGACTCTTAATTGTGGCTCAGATCATGATCTCAGAGCCCTGTGCCTTGGGCTCTGTGCGCAGCAGGAGTCTGCTTGAAGATTTTCTCTCTTTCCTTCTCCCTCCGTACCCATGCCCTGCTCAGATACTCTCTCTCTCTCTCTCAGATAAATAAGTAAATCTTTTTTTTTTTTAAGATTTTATTTATTTATTTGACAGAGATCACCAGTAGACAGAGAGGCAGACAGAGAGAAAGAGAAGGAAGCAGGCTCCCTGCTGAGCAGAGAGCCCGATGTGGGGTTCGATCCCAGGACCCTGGGTTCATGACCTGAGCCGAAGGCAGAGGCTTTAACCCACTGAGCCATCTAGGTGCCCCTAAATAAATAAATCTTTGAAAAATAATAAAATGCCAAGCATTTCAGAATTAGGTACACTTGAGCTTGACCTGTGTAATACTCAGTTCTGCTATTAATGATTCTCACCACTGGATTCTCTCTATTAGGAAAAGTTTAATACCTGGGCCATACTTGTAAAAAATGTATTTTTGATAGTTTTTGATGGTTTAATTGAACATTTGCTGACCACTGAATATCTATTAGGTGCTTATATGGACTCATAAATGGTCTGTAGCATGTTGCATGTTGTTAGAAATAAAAATAATTTGATCTAGATTTTTTTTAAAAAAACTTTGTCACAAGTAGCTTATTGGGCTTTTTTTATCATCTTAGTCTTATAGATAGTGTGAACTATTGGAGGTTCTAGGGGAAAAGTCTCTCTCTCTCTCTCTCTCTCACACACACACACACACACACGTGATACCACCCCACATGAAACAGTCATCCTATTTTCTCAGAAAAGTTGCACTCTCAAGTAGCCCATTTTTATCCTAGAGACAGCAGTGCCTACCCTGTTTTGTTTGTTTCTTCCAGTGCCCTGTTCAGTTTGGGGCTTTGGTTTCAATGTTTTTAAAGTGATCATCTAGATTATATACAATGTAACAGAATGGAAGGGCCGCATTAGTATGTCATGACCCTGAACTGCGCGCATTTAAGAACTGTTTGTATTATTGCTTTATGAATCTTTGTATAAATGACCAGGTTTAAAAAAAAAAATCATGAAGCTGAGCGAGGATTAAAGTAAGTTTAGCCCACTTAGTAAGGGTTTGCCTGAGCCCATTCAAAAAGACAAGGATCTATTTGAAACAAATAATCGCCCCACCTTAACTTTAACACAGTTGAAGAGCATATTCTCAGGTCAGGCCCCAGAGTGCCCCCTGATCTCCCCTGGCTGATTCTGAGACCTGGGGCAAGGTACTTCCTCCCCTCAGCCTGAATTTCCTCCCCAGTAAAATGGGGAGATTAATAGTATTCATTTCAGAAGGCTGTAAGGATTAAAAGAGATGATGCATGTGAAAGCTTTTGGCATAATGCCTGGCACATATATGTGTTCCTTAAATATGAGCTATGATGAAGACTCATTATTACATGCATACAATGCATATAATAATGCATACTATGCATACTATGAATACGGTGGGATGCTTCATTTAGATACTCTCCTTATTTCCTTTACAGTGTTGAAGAGTATTTGGTGGCGATTATTTGTTTTTAAGCATTTTTATTTCTAATTGTTTTTTCATTTTTTTCCTTTCATTAATCTATCACGCTTTACCTTGAGGTAACTGTGCTACCGGGTCAGCCTCTCCAGGGTGGTTGCTGCTTCTACCGGACCCTGTTTAGCAAAGTCCTGGAGCGCCAGGTTTCCGAGTGGGAAGGAAACCAAGAGTGTGGGGCTCTTCTCGGAAGATTAGCACGGTCTGAGGGTCTGGGGGCCAGCCACTCACCGGACAAGGCCGAGCAGCTCCAGGTAGCCGGTTCTCACCGCATCTACTTGGGCCCCAGACAGGAAGCCATCATGGAGAAAGTCAGCAGCGTTAGTCAGGATGCCGTGCAGAGCATAGAGGTCACAGAGGCGTTTGAGCACCTGCCAAACCGCTGGCTTGTTTTCCAGTTTCTCCAGAGTTTCTGTAAAGCTCTTCACACTGATATAGTAGCAGTGTGCCTAAAAGACACGAAGATCCATCAGCTTCCTATTTCTGACTCCAGAAGTCATCTTGGAAGCTGGGCAAGACTGCTGGGGTGAGGTCGCTGTGGCCATGTGTCCCTCCCCCCCCCCCAAGCTCACCGCGGGTCCCCATGGGGTGTGTGCGCGCGTGTGAATATGTGTTCGCACATGTGCTCTGGTTGGGGGCTTGTGGGCTCTGGGACTTGGTAGCTTCCCCATTTTGTTTGGGGAAATTTCAAGGAGGTTTGAAAATAGAAAGAGTACAGGGGTATTGGAGGCTGGCCTGGAGACAGTGGAGGACAGCACCACATTTCTGAAGAAAACAGCTGTTTGTTGTTTGCCGTGTTCAAGGCAGCAGGGTGTGTGTGTGTGTGTGTGTGTGTGTGCGCGAGCTTTTGTGTGTCTCGGGGTGAGAAAGTAGAGGTACATGATGGACATAAAATGTATCCCAGCTAGAAAGTAAATTCTGCAAGGTAAGCAGGGCTGTTAGTTGACCCATACCCAACAGTCTGGCTTTGTCAGTAGTTCCACTTGGTAAGTGACCGCAGCCCTCAACCTAGTGAGACTCCCCTCTCTGTCAAGCCAGGATCCTTCCCTGGGACTACCTCCTCCCCACAGCTCTGCAAATAAAGGATGGATGCCTGACCAAGCAGGAAGCTTTCAGGCCCCTGCTCCTGTGACGCCTGTAGTGCTTTCTGATTAGTCTGTGCCCCCCTGCTGGTTGTTGAATATTTTTGAATATTCCCCTTCTCCCCAAGACAAATGCATAGAATTCCGTGGGGGGGTGGGGAGAGGGAAAAGGCAAACAAACAAAACTCTTCTCAAATGTTTATGTGCATACAGATCAGCTGAGCATCTCGTGAAAATGCAGATTTCCAGGTAGCTTCCCAGTAATGCCTTAAGTAGCAAGGCTTAGACTGTCTGGAGGGTTCAAAGAAGTCTGACAAGGGGCAGGGACAGGGCCGGAGTTATTGCGTGCACACTGGACTGTGCTTGCAGGAGGCTGCCCCAGTCTGCTGGGGCTGCCCCCTGGGGCAGAGTGAGGCAATGACCGACCTGCAGTGGTGAGGCTACCCCCCCACATAGCGCCGCCCCCCCCCCAGGTCAGTGAAGGGCCGTGAGCCACACGGCTGCGGAAGTGGGGAACAAAAGCAAAAGAAATGTAGATAAGAAAGAAATGTAGATAAGATGAAATTTTCCTCTAACTTGCAGCCCGCTGACAAATACTTGAGACAGACAGAGTATGACATTCCTCCAGGAACTGAACTGCACAACTGAACTGTCTTCATGTTAATGCCTTGCTAGAGGGGAAAAAACACCTTAGCTTGACAATAACGGGGCCTCCAGGATCCAGTGTCTTCTCGAATGTATGAAAATCCTTTTTGAAAACTCCTTTTGTCTCTACCCCTCCCAGTTTAAATGTATGCAATGAATCGCTCCTCATACTGATGAAGTCCCAGAACCTAAGTCAGGTTCGGTGGGGTGAGGAGGTTCGGAGCCGACGACTAAAGAAAGAATTCTTAAGACGTCATTGGTGCAGGGGCGCCTGGGTGGCTCAGTGGGTTAAGCCGCTGCCTTCGGCTCAGGTCATGATCTCAGAGTCCTGGGATCGAGTCCCGCATCGGGCTCTCTGCTCGGCAGGGAGCCTGCTTCCCTCTCTCTCTCTCTGCCTGCCTCTCCATCCACTTGTGTTTTCTCTGTCAAAAAAAAAAAAAAAAAATTTTTAAAAAAAAAAAAAAAAAAAAAAGACGTCATTGGTGCAAAATGGGTGGTTTATTAAAGCACGGGGACAGGACCCGTGGGCAGGAAGAGCTGCTGCCCCGGGTTGTGAGGGGTGGTTGGTTATATACACAGGAGTTGGGTAGGTGAGGACAAAGGGGTGTCCAGAAGGGCTATTGGGGCAAAGAATACTATCAGGATATTGAAGGCTTAGTTGCTACCAAGTAAAGACAATTGGAAGTCTGGTGGAATGTTACATTCCTGCTATCAAGCATCCTTGTTAATGAGATTTAGGTTTAGAAGAAATTTAACTTTATTTACTTTTCCTTCTACTTCCACCTCCTTCGGTTTTTTATGGAGGGGAGGGTGACATTAGGCTTGAGGAACTGAGTTCTGTGTCTTTGGAAATTGGGCTATTGATAAGGTAACTTCTTTGTTGTAATCTCAAGGACATTTGCAAACCAAGGGAGACTCCTGTCTTGCAGGATTGTGATCTCAGCAAGTTAACTATTTATCATTTTATGGCAGTCTGGGGTGCCTGAGGAATGCTACACCTATGGAGGGGAGCGGATGAAGGGGGGGGGTGCAAGGCGCCAGCTTTTGCTTTGTCCTCAGCCAGCCTCCTGCTCCCTCATCAATACTCCCAGGGTAGCTCTTTCTGCTCACTGGTCCTGCTCCCGGGCTTTAATAAAACCACCTTTTTTGCACTGAAAATGGCTCAAGAATTCTTTCTTGACCATTCACTCCCAAGACACACATCAGATCACATCAGTTGGGATTTCTTTCTGTGGGGGTCAGAGAGCCACAGTCTTCAACAGGAAAGTGAGCCCATCAGGTTTCTCACTTGGAAAGGATCTGCCTTCCCCACGGAGGCCTCACACCGGGGGTTAACGACACACTCTGCCGCCAGGACCTGGTGTGCTCCCAGCCACACTGGGTTCACAACAGTTGGGTGCAGAAGGGGAGCAGATGTGCGTTGCTGCCTCTGCTGAGTCAGAAAGACCCGGCTTCCCTTTTCTCATCTGAGGACCACATCCTTAAACTCTCAGGGCCCTGGGCTGTGGAGTGGAGTGGGAAAAAGCTGCTGGAGGGTCTTGGCCTCCGTGGCTTCTGTTCCGGTGACAGGGTGAGCCAAACTTTGGCACCATGCTCCAAATGCAATGAACTCTATTTACTTTTTGTGTGTGTTGGTTTAAACCTTGCCTCCTGACTAATTTGGTGTGTGGAGTGGGATATGTAGCATTTATATGCTAGGTGCATTTTATGTTTTACATGTATTAACTCATTTAATCTCCATAATAATCTTAAAAAGGTAGGTACTATGATTGGCTCCATTTTGTAGATGAGGAGACTGAGGCATTGAGGGATTAAGTTCCTTGCCCAAGGTCACCTGGCTAGCAAGTGGTAGTAACAAGATCCACACCAAAATAGTCCATCTCCTGGTTAAGCATCTGTACTCTTTACCATTCCCCTGCATTGCCAAAGCCATGAGAGACGGAGGCTGGATTAGAATGAGGGCCAGCATTTGCTCCCGTGGTCCTAGGGACAGACCTCTCTCCTGAGCAGGGTCTCAGATAATAGGACCAGAACTCGTCAGAACCTAAAGGTCTTTTTCATGCCCCTTTGTTTTACAGACTGGGAAGTTACAGCCCAGAGAAGGAAGGACACTGGAGGTCACATAGAGAGGCCGGTCATGCACAGAGCTGGGAACAGAACCTGGGCTACCACTCTGCTGCTGTCCCCACTCCCCTTTTGTTGCTCACTCTCTACCTGCATATTTATGGTTTCTAGATGGGACTTGGTGGGTGCTTAAGAGTTCTGTAGAGTAGATGGTTCTTCCAAAGCATGAAGCTCAGAAATTGCAGATTTCCCTGCCCCTTCTGACTTCGGAGAGTCAGCTTGGGCACCATCTCCCCAGGAAGCCACTCTTCTTCAGCTTACAATGGCCGGAGGAGAAGGGACTTGCTCTTCTCCTCTAGGCTGGTGGAACTCTCTACCCTCGGTAACCCTAGAACTCGGGGATCACCTCCCTCCCTTACACACAGTGGCTCCCTGAGGACACAGCTTGCCTCTGTGAGGGAGAGGAAAGCAAAGCATCTTAACTATTTTCTACTTCTGAGACTTAATTCTTTTGAGTTCTGCTTCCTCATCCTTGAAATGGAGATTATGCTGCTCTCCCCCCCCCCCCAGGGTGGTATTTAGTAATGAGGTAACCCTGGCATGCAGTGTCCACTCCACTGGAAGACAGAGCACAGATTTGGAAAACGGATGCATCATGGGCAGCTGGGGTTCCTTTTGTGCTTGTCTGATGAGAACACAGCCTTGGCTCACCCTCGCCTGTGTTGATAGGACATTTAGCACAGCAGGGAGTGCTTCTGCAGTGGACACAGCCTGGAGGATGGTGGCCCCTGTAAGACCAGCACCAGCTGCTGTGGTAGAGGGGGCGAGTCACCAGGGGGCGCTCATGCCCAGCCCGCGTGGCGAGGGCTCTACAAAGCACTCCTAGTTCTTTTCTGCCAGTTCCTGGGCCTGATGCTTGAGGATCCGAGCATTCATCTTGGTTTTCCAGCGGTAGGTAGGGACAGAATCTCAGCTGCCTAAGCTAGAGCTCAGGACTCAACCTCTTTCCCAGCCCACTACTCTAAGAAGCCTGTCACTATCTCCTACCCCCTAAATATGTCTGCATCCACCCACTCTTCTCCATGCCCTCTGCCAAGGTCTTGGTCGGGACTGCCGCTGCTTGATCCTAACTGGCTTCCAGCCTCCAGTCCATTGCTCCCCAGGCAGCCTGCATGATTCTTCTACAGTGAAACTCTGATCACCTCACTCCCGTGATACAAAGTCGGCCAAGGCTTCCCGTGGAACAAAACCAAACTCCTCATAGTGAGGCAGAAGGTCCCAGGCCTTGCCTATCTTTCTCCATCCCCTAACTGCCTTCCTCTCCTGGGTTCAGTCTTCCTCCTTGAGCTCCTCCTTGGGAGGATTTGCATTTCTTCAAGCACCGGGCCTTTTCTTGCCTCTTCCTTTTCCATCTGCTGTTCCCTTTGCCAGGAAACCTTTGTTTCCCAAACCACAGCATCTACCCTTTGCCTGGCTAATTTCAGCTCCTCCTTGAAGTCCTGGCCTCTACGTCCCTTCTGGGAAGCCTTTCGGATTCTCACGCCGGGTAAGAGCTGCACCTCTCTGGGATCCCACGGCAGCCTGTGTCTCCCCATCACAGTGCTGCCTTGATGGTACTGGGTGTAAGGGCACCACGGAGGCCCCAGCCCCCAACCCATGCCTGGTGTTGAGCGGGTGCTCAAATATTTGCTGACTGAATGTGAATTATGCACAAACACAAAACATAGTAGAAATTGAATCAGACATCTAAGGCTTGCCTGTGGGGCTAAAGGGAGACTTGACCTGCTTTTCTATCTGGGAGGAAATATTTGAACAACCTGAAGCAAATCCAATAACACTGCCTCATTACATTTTTCCCTAAGAGCTGTCAGCAAGACTGCTTTGGAGTTAAGTCCTTTAATTAAAATACCCTGGACGAAAGCCTTGGAAGTGAAACGAGGGCAGCCACGGAGCCGGGCTGGGGAATAATGGCAGAGCTCAGATTTGCTCAGCGTGACGGTCTGCTCGGGAATCAAACAGGTCCCTTTCAGCTGGCGCTTCAGCTGAGGGGCAGCTCACCTTAGCCGTCTGGAGGTGTATGACCGTGGTCTGGTTCCATGCCTCAGCCCAGTCAGCCCCAGATCGTATCAGAGTCTCTAGGTGATGCGCTGAGTCCTTTATGAGCCTGAAGGCCAGAGGAAAAAAAAAAAAAAGGTTCCATTTCCTGACTCAGTGGGAAGGACACTGGTGGAGTCTGGTCTCAGGCTACCTGGGAATCCCTCAGAAGTAGAAATGCAGTCATTCCCATTGATTGACTATTGGTTTGTGTTGCAAAGCTAAATGGTGACTATACATTCTCTCTCTAACCCTTGTAAGGCTAGGCATTCTCAATTTACAACGGGGAAAGCTGAGTCCCAGACTGGCTCACTTCACCGGTCTGGGGTCACACAGTAAAGGGTAGAGCTGTCCTGACCTTGGAGCTGGAAAGCCTCAGGGCTCCGGGGCGGGCACTGACCCTCCTTTCTAATGCAGACGCCACCTTATGTCAGTGTTTCCACACCATCCCTTGACTGCCTTCTGTGGCTGAGCAAGGACAATGGTTTTCCTGTAAAGGCTACTGATACCTGTCAGTCACCTGGTCTGTTCCAGGTTCTACCTAAGGGACCTTAAAAGGCTAGAAAAGAAAAGAAAACTAAACAAACTCTTGTCCCCCAAACCACTAAGTCGGTCATTTGCCACGTACATAACCTTTATTCTTTTATTTTCTATTCCTGCCCATCCACTCATGACCCTTGGAATTTCTACGCAAAACACACTGTTTATTAAGCAATATTTATCTTTTCTTACTTGTCAGGGAGTAGATAAACAGATGTCACATCGAATTCCAAGCAAAATTCAATATAATGGCATTTTAACTACCCCGAAAAGCTTTACTGGGCACTCACCACCTCCCCCAACTAAAACATTAGTTCTGTAAGGCCTGGGCTTTTTGCGACTGGTTTCCTGATAAATCCAAAATGCCTGGAATAGTGCCTGGTGCCCTGTAGGCACTTAGTATTTGTGGAATAAATAAATGAATGTCCAAAGTTGCTTGTGATCTTGAAATAATTATTAGCCATTCTTTCGACCACAGGTAAGGGTATAAGACCTCTTTTCATATGCTGATAATATTTCTTCCAGCTTGTTTTGGTGTTTTATTTTTAAATTTCTATTTTTTTAAAGATTTTATTTATTTATTTGACAGAGACAGAGATCACAAGTAGGCAGAGAGGCAGGCAGTGGTGGCATTGGGGGACGGAGCAGGCTCCCACCAAGCAGAGAGCCCAACTCGGGGCTCCATCCCAGGACCCTGAGACATGACCTGAGCCGAAGGCAGAGGCTTTAACCCACTGAGCCACCCAGGTGCCCCAGTTTGTGGGATATTTTAAATACAGTATTGGTATTTATTATTTATCATTATTTACATACTGATACATTTGTGGTATTTACAAATGGGCACATTCATTGCACTGCAAATCACAGTAAGAGCCTAAAGATAGAAAAAGTTCAGGGCGCCTGGGTGGCTCAGTTGGTTGAGCTGCTGACTTCAGCTCAGGTCATGGTCTCAGGAACACGCCACTGCTCACTGGGGAGTTGGCTTCTCTCTCTGCCCCTGCCCTGCTCATGCTCTTGCTCTCTCACTCTTACATAAATAAAATCTTTTTTTTTTTGAAAGATTTTATTTATTTATTTGAGAGAGAGAGAGACAGTGAGAGAGAGCATGAGAGGCGAGGTCAGAGGGAGAAGCAGACTCCCCATGGAGCTGGGAGCCTGATGTGGGACTCGATCCTGGGACTCCGGGACCGTGACCTGAGCTGAAGGCAGTCGCTCAACCAACTGAGCCACACAGGTGCTCCCCCCAAAAAAATTCTTAAAAAAAAAAAAGAATTTCCTTGCACTAGCCAGAGGGGTGATGTCCTTCTACCAGCTCGGCCAGGATGGGGAAGTGATGGTGGCTCATGGATGTGGCTTCCCCTTCTCTGCCCATGGTGGCAGGAACCGAGAGGACCGAGGTTGGCGAGGGGGGTTCTTCTCAGAGGAGTATCCACGAATGCTCACCCAGCCCTGCTCCAAAGGCCCTAGTGTGGGAAGGAGCCTGCCCGCAGGTCGAATGGCCAATTTCTTACTCACCTGGCTGCCACGTGTGCCCAGGCGGTGGTGTAGAGTTTTGGGTGGAGGAAGTCAGCTGCTTTCTGGGCTGGGCACCTGGCCAGGTAGGGTGCAGTCAGGTATGCAACAGACGGAGGGAGAGACTTCTGTGTGGAGCCTGGGATCGCCTGAGTTTGCAGGTAGTTTTTCACTAGAAACCTGGGGGTGGGGGCGGGGGAAACAGGTAAGCAGTGGGGAAAACACGCAGTCTTATACTCCCTACAGGAGAACTGGGGCCATGCAGGCTCCTGCCCCTCCCATGGTCATGCTCACTCCAGAGCCCCCTGAGCCCACCTGCTGTGAGGCCCTCAGAAAAAAGCACCCTGAGGCTGTAGTCTCTTCCCTAGGGAAAGGAGGCTGGAACTGCAGAGCTGCGCAGACACTCAGATCCAGAATGTAAACCCTTTTGGTATCTGAGCAAACAGAATCCTTTCTCCTGGTTAGGATCTTGGGATTTGGGGATTCGTGCTCAACTGTACAGTGACGGCAGAAATCAAATTTTCTTGCTTGAGAAAGAACAGGGGTTAAGAATGCTAACACGAGTGGAGAGTTACAGGTGACACTCGGCTTCTTTCCTCTGACGACCCAGTGGTTAAAGGCTCTGGGCTCAGCCAACCCTGGATTTCCAGGGCAGCTCTACAGATACCTCTGGCTGGTCCAAGTTACCTCATCTCCCTTGGCCTCAGTTTCTCCATCTCTAGATGGGGATAATAACAGTCACTTGACAGAAGGTTTGTGAAAACTGGAAATATTTGTAATGCTCCTATAATGATGGGGCACTGCATGTCTAATACAGGATATTGTAGCCCCCTTATCATTTGAGAAAACCTCCCATAATACTCTAGGGACGGGAAAGGCCTTGTCAGTCCGAGCCCCCCCAACCCCCAACCCCCAGAAGAGAATGAACAGAATCCTCCACTTTGCGCGGAGGCAAATGCTGCCTCCCTTCCTGCCTCTCACGTGGGAGGCTCTGCGGGCAAGCCCGGTGCTAAACCCGGGGACCCGCGGTGAGCAAGCCCCTCAAAACTCGGGCTCACAGAGAACAGCCCCTCGCTCAGTGCAGGCCTGGCGTGTTCAGTCGGGGCGGGCAGCTAAGCCGGGACCCGAGGGCTGAGAGGAGCGGTGGGGTCCAGCAGGCTGGGGTAGAGCTCTCGGGGGAGGGAAGCTCCGGGAGCCTGTGATGGGAAACAGGAACCGGGTCCAGCTGGGGAAGGGAGAGCACGAGGGGAAGCGGGAGCACGTGGGGCAGGGGGAGCACGAGGGGGAGGAAGAGCACGTGGGAAGGGAGGCGGGGTCAGGGGCGGGGCAAGCCGCAGGGAGCAGGTGCAGCCTGGCGTTTCCCCGTGAGCTGTGGGGAGCCCCTGAAGGCTGTGAAACAAGGGAAAGCCGTGCTCCTGTCCCGCCTACCGAAAGCTCGGGGTGGACTGGAGACTGTGCGCGGTCGGTCTCTGCTCGCTCGGCGCCGCCCGGTGCCCGCCCCCGCCGGCGGCCTCAGGTGCTGCTTCAGCCCACGCAGGGGCCTTACCTGGCCATCTGCAGGTAGAGTACAGTGTTGTCACCCTCGTAGGTGCAGGAGGCTGTCACTCTGGTGACCAGAGAGGGCAGGCCGCTCAGCTTTGAGTAGCCGTGGCCGCCGCAGGCTCGGCGGCACAGCTCGGAACCCTGGAAGCACAAGTCTGACGTCATGGCCTTGATGCCTGCGCTCAGGGCGTGAAGCTACAAGAACAGGGGATCGCGGTGAGTCAGGGGGGCCCTCCAGGAACAACCATGCCTCCCACTCACTGAGCACCTGCTGTATGCCCATGACAACCCTGTGAAGTAAGAAAGATTTCCCTCGAAACTTCACGGAGGAGGCTGAGGCTCAGAGATGTTATGTGACTTGCCCAAGGTCCTACGATGAGGCAGTGTAGCTGTAGGCGCAGTAAAAACAAAGGGAACCTGTCCTCGCCAGCGTCTCCAGGATCTCGGGAAGACGGGCCTTCCTGGAGTGGGCTCTCCATCATCTAGGAGTTATGGATTTTGCTGGCAAGTGGAATTTTTGGAGAGCAGGCCTGGGACCGTGGAGGTCCACCATCAACCCCAGTGGTCTGGGTTGTAGGAGGGGCAGCCACGCAGCAGACCTGTTTGAGCTTTGGGTTCTTGAAAGCCCTTACCCATCTTTCAGGCTTCTAAGTCCTTGGGAGGAAGGTCATAACCCGTAATCTCTCTGTGCTTTACTTTCCCAATCTGTAAAATGGAACTACAAATGGGGCCAGTGGCACAACTGGAAGGATTAATGAACCAATGCTTATGAAGCCCATGGTCTGGTGGACAGAACCTCAGTGTATATCTAAGTCCATAATCCTTCATTCGAGACCTTTTGGGGCCAGATGGGTTTTGGAATTGGTATTTTTTGGATTTTAGAAAGCTAAGGCAGAGCACTGAAGGCAGATCATATATAATACCCGGCAAAGTCTGGGGCAGGCTTAGTGATCATACTCATTAGTATTTTGGCTGCAAAAGGTATACATATCCAGTGAGATATATCAGATCAATTCAGGTCATACCATGCCACCAAATATGTTCTCAACGATGGTAATTTTTCAGAGCTTTTTAGGTTTCAAATTCACAACAGGGATTGTGTTCCTGGGTTCTATGTTTTATGTGTGATTATTCCCTCTAGCATTTCTGGAGCTTTCTGGAGGCCATATGTAGGTAGATTTATATGTTGGGGTACAGTTTGCCCTGGGTGCCCTGGGATATTGGGAGGCTGGGGGAAGGAGTAAAAGGAGTTCATGGGAACAAGAGTGGGGCTGCTTCCCAGTGGGAGGAACAATTTCAGCCATCTTACCAGCTCCTACCCCACCCCCCCCAGCAGAGAGCAGGTACCTCTGGCAGGTTGCTGAAGTCTTTGTTCCGAATGGCATCGTAGGAGCTGTGCAAGAATTTCAAGAGGTTGCTCGCCAGGAAATGGAATGCATAGGCTGTGGCCAGCTGAGGGAGGAGTTTCTGCTGCTGCGTCTGGTAGTCCAGGATTTTTGCCTCTGGGTTGCTGAGGAGAGGAAAAACAGAAGGTTTAGAAGATCACTACAGCTCCCTCAACTTCCTATATCCCCAGAGCCATAAGAGGTGTAAAAACTGATAGTTTTTTATAACTCACTGCAAAACTTGACCTGAACTGACATGAGGTTAATAATAATCTTAAAATGCCATCTAACATGAGTATCCACACATTTCTCTGTAGAAATATTGACAGGTTTGATTATGGGTTCTGCCCCTTATGGGGGACGTGTACAGAATTATAGCATATGCACCATATTATCTTGCCGAAATCTGGAAAGTTCTGAATTCCAATGCATTTGGTCCCAAGGACTTCAAGTGAGGGCTTGCAGTCTTGTACACATCAAGTTTCATGATGTGAAACTTGACCTTTCACTGTCCAGGTGCAAGTATAGTATGTGCTGAGGGGTAGATCAAGTCTAATCAGTAACTCTGAGGATGGGAACTTGGGCCTGATGGAATCCCAAGGCAGGGACTACGTCTGCCTTGTCCATTGATCTGTCTGCAGTGCCTGAGACAGTGTCCAGCATGAAGGGGACCGATAACTCTTTGTGGATTAAAAGAAAGTGTGAATGTAAGAAGCCTCCCATGACTGTTGGGGAGAATCTTAGGTTAGCAGCTCCTCATTTGGACACTTAAAAAAAAAAAAAAAAAAGATTTTATTTATGTATCATGGGGGGGAGGGGCAGAGGGAGAGAAAGAGAATCTCAAACAGACTCCCCACTGAGCACAGGGCCCAACTTGGGGCTCAACCCTACAATCCTGAAATCATGACCTGAGCTGTGACCAAGGTTCAGTTGTTCAACCGACTGAGCCACCCAGGTTCCTCAGACACATACTTTGATAACCATCCTTGGGACACTTGTGGAACCCAGAAAACTGGGCTCTGGACAGGACTTCAGCAGCAGCACCTTTTCCCCCAGCACCCCTGTCCTCCAGAGAAGACTCTCTCAGGAAGGGGGAGTTCGATACCCAGGCCAGTCCCAGTACCTGGGTTTGCCAGAGGAAAAGGACCCTGGGCTATGGGCTCTGGCTTTTTTTTTTGCATTTCACTCTCCACAGTGCCCTAAAGGATTGCTCCTGTCATGCCCTGTGTTGTAGGTGAGGACACTGAGAGACAAAGAAGTGGTGCGCCTTGCCCCAGCTCCCACAACTGGCAAGCAGCCCAGCTGTGTGTCCCCCAGGTCTGTCTGGCCTCTGACCCTCAGTCCATTTTGCTTTAGTCTTCTGGATCCTCGAGCCCATGGCATGAAACAATACTGGGTCCTTAGATTGGAGGGTCTCCCACTCTTCATATTCCAGGTAAGAAAATCAAGGCCCAGAGTGGGCAAAGGACTCGCCCAGGGTCACTTAGCTGAGTTGGGACAAGAAACTGCCAGGCTGAAGTCCATCCCTCAGCACCACAAGTTTAGTCAGCTGGACTGTGCCTGTCTTCCCACTCTGGTACCATATGCTCAGCTCCTCGCTGCCACATCTTGGCTGCATGTCCCCATTGGGGGTATATTTACTCTAAAAAATTATTTACTGTTTACCTAAAATTCAAATTTAACGGGCAGTCCTGTGTTTTCATTTGCTGGCAACCGCGTATGTTTACACAGGCCTGCATGAGCGCGGGGGAACATAACACACGGTGAAAAAGAGAGAGTCCTGGCGTGCCTGGAGGGCTCAGTGGGTAGAGCCTGTGGGACTTGATCTCAGGGTTGTGAGTTCAAGCCCCATGTTGGGTTGAAGATTGCTGAAATAAATATTCAAATAACGACAGAGAGTACAGTCCGCTATTCAGTCCCATGGGGCAGAGGGGGTACCCACTGGACACAGCCACAGGCAACAGAATGGGTCCAGATTTGGATGTGCCACACGTGGGTGCGGACAGCCACAGCTGGACAGAACCCACTTCAAGCCACACACCGCTTGACGTGACAGCCAGCCTTTCCCAGACACACTCACTCCCACCCCGACAGAACTCAGGAGCCACAGTCCCCCGCCTTCTGGCAAGCAGCTGACAACCCAGACACAGTCAGCCAGTCATAGCTGCGCTGAACCCGGACAGACAGATCTGAGTCAGATCTGACAGTACAGGATCACACGGAAACCCAGACCACGATCTCTGGCGGTAGATCAGCCAGGGACAGAGAGAACCCGATGAAGACCCCGCAGGCAGGGCCAGACGGGCCAGGTCTGGCCAGAGGTTGTGCGTGTGTTGTGGGGGGTCACATGTATTCCCAGCACCCCACTCGGGCAGGGGGTGGCATCAGGGGGCAGGCGCTGTGGGATGGAGAGCTAGCCCTGTCTGTCATGGTCAGCATGTGGGTGCTCCTTGCCTAGGCCGGATGCTGGATTGGCGGCGGATGACCGAGTAGCGGATGGCGATGACACAGGCCTTCTGCAGCAGAGGGATGATCTCTCCCAGGAGCAGCTCCACCCGCACCACCACCATGGAAAAGTAGTTGGTCTGCTGTGTTCCCAGCTTGACGTAGGTGCCATCTGGCAAGACCTGGGGGACCAGAGACAGGTGCTGGGTCTGAGCCAAAGCCCCCGAATCTGTCCTACACCCATGACCATGGGGCTTCCGTCCCCTCCAGGCACACCGTCCTCAGACTGCTCGCCGCGAGCAGGTGGCTGACCGCCAGCCAGGTGCACTGGTTGTGAAACACACCTGTGCTTTCTGCTGATCTGTCCCTGCCTCCAGTGCCTGGCTCCTCTCCTGGGACACCCAGGACCTTCCCCAAATCCACAGCTAAAGGGAATGCCTGGTAACATGGGGACCTCCAGAACTTCCTGCAGCACTTGGCTCATGTCTGGTCAGTGACTGGTTGTCCAGGCCTTATGGTAGGTACATAAGCTGGTCACCCTCAGCCCTTCCCTCGTCTCCCATCGCTTTGCCACCCTGCCCTATGACTGCTCTACCACCACATGGATCTCTGAGCATTGATCCATGAGAACTCTGAGGCTCAGAGAGGTCAAGCAACTTGCCCAAGATCACACAGCTCCTAAACTGGGGCTTTACCCAGATCTGTGGGATGCCAGAGTCCCTCTAGAGTGGGGTGGGGTGCCCCAAACTCTTCTCTTTGGAGGAAGACCCAAAGCCAGCAGCATTCCACAGGGGGCCACTGTCCCTTCTTTAGGCAGTGTAGGCATGCGAGACTCCCACCTGTGCAAAGCGACTCAGCATGTTCTCTCTAGGGATCCGCACGTGGTCCAGTCGCAGGAAGCCATGGTCTATGTTGTCAAAGTCCATCTTGGGCCCGATGTCTCCAACAGTGACTCCTAGAAGGAGATGGAGATGGGAATGTCTGTGAGCCAAGTGCTTTCTGTGTGCCGGGTACCCCCCTCCCATTCCTTCCACCTCCCCTGAGCCTCACAGCAGCCTGTCACATGGGGTTATTACTCTGTTTTGCAGGTGACCAAGCTGAGGTCAGACAGGTCCTGAATGTTGCTCAAGTTCACCCAGATGGTTAGCACCAGGTCTTTCCAGGGACCCATACCTGCCCAAGGGGGCCATGCCCCAGCTTCTCCCATGAGCTCTGGGGCCTTGGGATAGGGAGACCTGGTGGGGTCTCTCCATGGCAGTGGTCCTGGGAGCCATATGGGCTTACCTGGCAGTGGGGTGTGGTCCTGGAGGCTTCGGATGGGCACAATGAAGGCGTGCATGCCCTGCCGGGCTCCTGAGCAGATCAGCTGGGCCTGGACCAAAGTGTGGGTGGCTGACCGTCCCACTGAAGGCAGAGGCAGGAGAGGCCCAGCATGACCTCTGGTGTAGGAGGCTAACTCTCCCTATCAGGAGCCTGGGTGTGGGCCCTGTCTGTAATGGGCCAGGAGGACCAACGCGGTGGCCTGGGGAAGGGCAGGGCACCATGGGAAGCCGGGATGGGCTTTGTTTGATCAGCCTCAAATGTTGAGGTCAGGGGAGAGTGTGCGAGGAGCCTGAAGGGTACAGGGCCTTCCCAGGGGGGTGTCACACAGGGCAGGGCGGGCCAGGCAGAGGATGAGGTAGCATATGGGGCAACAAAGTGATGCTTTTTCAGGATACCCCTTGACTCACATGGCCTTGACTCATCCTTGGAAATGGCAGGAACGGTCTTGAGAGCTTTAATTCGAGCGTCTGGCTCTAGAACGCACTGGCTTGGTGGACTTTATGGATATTCATTTGGTGGCTGGAGGTGCAGGGGGTCCTGTCTAAATGTCACTTGTGTGGAGCAACCTCCCTACAATAAACAGGCACGGGGCGAGGGGGCTGCAGGAGGCTGCTGGAGATCCTGAGGGGTGCGGGGCCCTCCATACCCTCCAGATGCTCCCTACTTCCAAAGCCAAAGTACACAAAGGTTATGGATTTTAATGCAAATAGCCTAAATGAAATGATCTGGGGAATCTTGGCTTCTTTAAAAATTTGGTTCTTCTGCAGTCTTCTGGCTGAAGTGTGTGCCCTTGAGTCATTTTCTTTGGAATCAGGGAGATAGGATCTTTATGCCACAGCTGCTGGGGTATGTCTGTTAGGATCCATGGTGAGAAAACCAGTCCTGGGTCACAGGGAAAGGTGTGTATTGCTACCCCCACCCCCCATCCCAGGGGCCTCAAAGAGTCATTGATCCCAGAGAGGGAGACCTGCTGCCAAAGAACCAAACAAATCTAGCAGTGTTTTGCAAAAGGCACTGCAAGATGAGCAAGACTTTTGTTTTTTCAGTCCTCAAAAACCTATAAATGAATCACTGTATCCTCCACCTAGTAATAATGAATACAGATAATTACCATTTATCTAAATCCAGGTGGTGCTGGCCCCTGTGCTGGTGCTTTCCAGTTCTCGCAGGGCGGGGATGATGAATCCCATTTCCCAGATAAGGAAACTGAGGCTCAGAGAAGCAAGGGAGGCCCCTAAAGGTCACTGGCCTGGACTCTCAAGGTCACTGGCCTGGACCAGGGTGGCACTGGGATTTCAAGCCTGTCTATTGCCAAAGTTGGTTTCTTTTTCTTTCCTCCCCGCCAAGCAGAGAGCCCAACATGGGGCTCGATCCCAGGCCCCTGAGATCATGACCTGATCCGAAGGCAGAGGCTTAACCCACTGAGCCACCCAGGCGCCCCTTTTTTCTGCTCCTCTCCTCTCTCTTTGCTCTCTCCTGTCTGTCCCTATTTCTCTGACCTCTCTCAAGCTTTCTCCCTCTCTGCTTATCTCTGGCCTGTTTCTTTCTGCTTAGGCGTACTCTTGGGATTCCTTTTTTTTTCTCCCCCATGGAAGCATTCACCAAATTGATTCTGAAGTGCCACAGACGGGCCCTCACAGGTGTGTGTCACATCCAGGGGAGAGGGCCTTGTTGGGATCTCCTCTGGGACAATGACAGAGCCTGGGGGAATCATGGTGCGGTCGCCACCTGGTGGCCACAGGGGGCAGTGAGGTGCTGGCAGCCAGACCGTGGCTGAGCCTTTCTGGAGCAGGGGTGATCTGGGAACTAACTGGGTGATGGCTTGGCAAGCTTAATCACTAACTTGGGAGGTGAGAGTGCCTGGGACTGGGCCGTGTGTATGTGATGTGTGCATGCACGCGTGTGTCTGTGTGGGGGCAGGTGCCTGTGTGGGGGCAGGGAGAGGCCCTGGCCCTCATCCCCAACAGGTCGGGTGGGTTTCCTCAGCTACTTCAAAGCTGGGGTCTCTCAGCCACTCATGGATGAAATTCTTCCCATCCCCCCTGTTGACAGGGTGAGACCCTGAAGTTCAAGTACATGAATTGATTCATTCAAGTTCACCAGCCTGGAATAGGGAATCTGTCTGCGGTCTGGTAGACCTCAGAGCCGTGCTACTCTGCTGTCCAACTTTGTTCTCCTTGGGGACAGATAGGGCTGGGGGTAACGGATGGATACTCACTGTCCCCAGGCCACCATTTGGTGGCTGTCAACGTGGGGCTGTGCACCACAAACTCCTGGGTGGCAGCATCATAGGTGGCTTCAGTCTCCAGGCCCCGAAGATTCGTCCCTGGGAATCAAGGAGGGGAGTCTGTGAGTCAGGGTTCAGGATAGTATTCCCACCTGGGGGGCAGCGTCCTGGTGGGCCCAGAACTGCCAGGCACCAGCCTCATCTGGAGTCGGGGAGCTCCCGGCTGTACTCACAGGCATTTCTTGTCTTTCACCCGTGGGCTGAGTGGGGGAGTCGTGTCCAGCCCGTGACAAGGGACGCCTGCTGACATTTCTAGAAGGAATGACTTGTGCCACACACGCTAGCTCATGTGGTGTGTTTCTTTAAACTAGGAAAGGGAACCCCCTCCTTCCAGACCCTTGACTGCCACCTGCTGGAATGTTTCCATAGGAAATACACAATCTCTGACTACTCAGCTGTGAGTGGGCTTTCTGGAACCGGGCATGCAGAAACGCAGGCTCACCGTGTCCCAGTTCTGTCTGGGCATATGATGCAATGATCCGGAACTCATTGCAGAGCGGGGTCCATTTGGCAATCTGCTCCTCAGAGCCCAGGCTCTGGAGGGATTTCAGGAACACGGTGTGTAGGCCTAATGCCAGTTCTCCAGAAAGGGCTCTGTGAGGGAAAGGACACGGTGCTGGAGTAGCCCACCAGAGACAGGGACCCTGGTACCGTTGGGGCTGCCCTGGGAGTGAGTACCTGTAAGCATAATAGAATTCAGGACTGTTTTCCAACCAGCCGAGGCGCTTTGCTATTATCTGGAAGTGAAATCTCTTCTGGATGGCGGCCACATAACGTTCATTCTGGGTCATGAAATAATTATCCTTCACGCTAAACTCTGGGTCACTGTGGATGATGCTCTCTTCCAGAGACAGAGAACAGAGGGCTTAGAGACTAGGGTGAGGTTCCTGGCACCTTTAGATCTTTCCACCCTCTTGCCTTGTGGACATGGAAAGGAAGTCAGACATTGTCATTTTACTGATGTAATGATTGAGCACCAGAGGTGGGAAGGTGACTTGCTTGAGGTTACAAAGCTAGGCAGTGGCAGATTAAGGACCAGCATCCCGGTCTTCTGCTGCCTAAGACTCTTCTATCCTTCAGTTGGGCTCAGGGAATATGGACTTGTTAGAGAGGTCCTTCCAGGCCAAAGGAATGAATCTCTAACAGTGGAATTTTGAGAGCAATTTGTCATTTGAAGGTGGGACTGCTAGTGGAGGACTCTTCTTCCAAGAAAGGCATATGGGCACAAACCAGGGGCTCCACTCCCCAGCTCCCTCTTACCAACTTTCCTCCGGAGTGCAGTGTTCTGGGCACCTCCATCCAGGATGTTGGTGAGTTGTTCCACGCTGAAGGACTGTATGAACCTCTCACTCGCCATGTCAGGGTGCACTCGCCTGCTCCAGGTATCCCCCAGGGACACTCGGTGCACTGGGCTGTCCATCCTAGCCTGGAGCTGCCTGGTGCCTCAGGAGAGATACTTCTGGCCTAGTGCTCTGTCCGGGGGTACTAAGGACCTCTGTGTAGGAGGAGGAAGTGCCCAGAGCTGAACATCAGCTAGGGACCCCTCCGGGTAGGAGAGCAACTGCCCTGAAATATGCGAGTGCCCCACACCCCCACCCCCTTTCCCAGGGTGCCCTCGGCTGGCCAGGCATGCAGTAATTGCTCTGTAAATGGTAGAGCAGGACCGTTTGTCGATATCTGGATGGGATCCAGTCACAGGGCCCGAGCTCCATCCACTGCAACCTGTACTGCATGGGTTACCTGGGGGAATTCTCGCACAGTAGTTCAAGTCACTCATGCACAAATATTTGGTGACACTGAGCATCTGTGTGGCCTCTAGCTGCACAGCTTGAGGCAGCCAGGAGTTGGATAGGGTCTGACCACAGAGCCAGGGGGCCTCGATCGAGGGACTTGCGGTCCCATTCACCTGGTCCCCTGAGTCCTGGGCTCCCTCAGTCCATTTCTGTGAGCTGTACCGTAGAGCTGGGGGGAGGAAGCTTGCTTTGGGCCTGGGCAGTGTTCCCCCCCGGGATCCCTGTGCGTCCCCCTGCGGGGGACTCAGGATGGACCTGAGTCCTTCGGCAAACCCCCTGACACTCAGAAGCCCCTGTTCCCCCACAGCAAGGCAACCGTCAGGTAGGCTCCAGTCTGCTTCTTGAGTATCTCAAATCCATTTATTCCATCCCCATGTCTGTCCCCACCCCGCCCCCACCATCTCTCACCTAACCTGGGCCTCTCCCTTGTCAGGCTGCCAGGTGGAGCTCTTCAGCTGCAGTCACATTGTGTCTCCCCGCCACCCTCCACTTGGAATTTGCCCCTTGGTGCGCACTGTTTTGCAGGAGAGAGTCTATGCTCCCAGGCTTCCAGCACCTTCCCCCAACCTGCCCCTAGCCCTGAATCAGCTACTCCAGCACCCAGGGAGCTCCCCTCCTGCTCCTGCTCCCTTTTGCCTCTGGCGCTTTCCCCCATTGTTCCTAGTCAGACCCAACCTCCAGGGACCTCTCCTCCAAGGAGCCTTCCTGACTGTAGCACCCTGCCCTGCCGCCCCCGCCCCCCTCAGAAACTGAGTGCCCCTTTGCTGCCCCGCTGGGTGCTGTTAGAGTAGGCAATAGGAACAATGCCTTTTTTGCCCGAATGTTCCCCTCCCAAGTGCCTGGGTGGTCGGCACTTCCTTGGATCCCACGCCTAGCTGTCCAGAGGCATGTGGTCCGTGTTTCCCGCAGGCAGCCAACGCAGCCCTATAGATACGCTACTGTTACTAGCCTGTTTTACAGGGAGGTCAGGATGGGAAGGAAGAGCACTCTGTGAGGTCATGTAGCCACAAGCGGCAAGTCGGGTTTGTATGCAGGCTTCCAAACCCACACCCCCGAGGGGGTGACAGGGCCATGGGGGTGCTGACAAGGGGCCTGGCTCGGTCAAGGAGCCCCTCTCATCTGCCCCCTGGATCCCTGCAAGGCCGCTGAGCTGGACTCCTGTCTTCCTGCTCCACTCCCTTACTGTTGCTGCCACCTTGTCGTGCCTGGACACCGCAGGCCTCCCCTGCACCCCACCTCTGCCAGGTTGCATCCTCTGCCTCGAACTCTTCTTCTGGAACACTCTTCCCCCGGGTGTCCTCTTGGCTCCCTCATTACCTCCTTCAAGTCTTTGCTCAATGTCACCTCCCCAGTGAGGCCCACCTGACTGCTCTCTTTAAAATCCCAAGCCCTCCTCCCCTGGAGTTCCCCTGGCGGGGTCCTTTGTCAAGTTAAAGTAACACTTAGCCAGGGCCTGGCCTAAGGGCAGGGTCTCCAAATAGGGGCTGAAATGAAATCAAAGAAAGCCAAGCTCAGAGTCAATAGGAGAGCAGGGAGGGTCCTGACTGAGGTGGTCCAGCCCTCAGGGGCCTCCCACTCCCCCGTCCCCCGACCCAGCTTACCTGTCTCACCTGTGTCTGCCTGTAGGCCTCTCTGGAGCTGCACGCCTAGGTTTCTAGTGGGTGGCCCAGCCCCTTTCTCCTCCTCTGGAATGGGCTGGAACATGGAAAACCGGAAGGCAGAGCCCGGCGGGCTCTCAGCTCTCAGGGTCCCCAGGCTGAGCTCCCTGCTTTTCTCTCCTGCACTGGCTCCCTCAGGTGGTGTGACCCGTTCTGCCCCCTTCTGCGGGGGTGGTGGAGTGGTGAGGGCACAGCTCTGGGAGTGTCAACTGCTGACCCTCGCTGGCTCTTCCTCAACTGCTGAACCCCGGAACATGCGTACCCGGTTCCCTGTGCATCAGCAGACACCACAGCCCTCACCTGGAGTCCAGAGGCCCCGGCTCAGACCCTGCAGATGAGACCGGGAGATGTCACTTGACCTCTCTGAGCTTCCCTTCCCTTGTCTGTAAATAGCAGGCTATAAAGGAAGTCTCTTGGCAAACTGTGAAGCTCCGAGTTGTAACTTGAAATTATGTTAATCATCTCAAATTGGAACTTGAGATTATGACCGGTTTCTTGGTGCCCTATGACAGAGTTTCTTAATTCCCCCAAGTGACGTTTAATGGTGGTGATGAGGGAGCAGGAGGCTGGCTGAGGACAAAGCAAAAGCTGGCGCCTTGCACCCCCTCTTCACCCGCTCCCCTCCATATGTGTAGCATCCCTCAGGCACCCCTGACTGCCATAAAACGATAAATAGTTAACTTGCAGGGATCACAATCCTGCAGAACAGGAATCTCCCTTGCCCTACAAGATGTCCTAGAGACCTGAACAGGGAGGTTACCTTATCAATAGCACAAATTTCCAGAGGCAAATAACTCTTGGTTCCTGAAGCCCTAATGTCCCCCTCCCACCATAAACTGGAGGGGACTGGGGTAGAAAGGAATGTAGATGATGGCCGGATCATAATGCCCCACCAAGAATCTCCCAATTATCTTGATATTAATGCCTGACCTAAAGACGACAATTGATCAGGCCATAAGGGCAAAGACTCCCCCCCCCCCCCCGCCCCCAGCACCTTGTAGGCCCTCCTCCCATTCCTTCACCACCTCCCCCCAACCGTGGGGTATATAACATGCCCACCCTCACAACCCGGGGCAGCAGCTCTTCCTGCCCACGGGTCCTGTCCCCGTGCTTTAATAAACCACCATTTTGCACCAATGACATCTTAAGAATTCTTTCTTTAGTCTTCGGCTCCGAACCTCCTCACCCCACCGAACCTGACTTAGGTTCTGGGACTTCATCAGTGGAATTTCAGATTCTGGACAGTCTGCTGGTGAGGTACTTGTGGGTGGGTGTGTGAGGGTTTAGGTTGTAGGAACTCGTTGGTTTGCTTTGTTATCCAACCCTGTGGTTGCATGCCCAGCACGATCTAAGCACTGGGGTCCAGAGGGAAGCAAAAACCAAAGGAAAACCTCTAGGAGGCCTCTGACTCTGAAGCATCCAGGCTGGGCTTGGGGAGGCTGCTGGGGAGGGAGTCTCCGCCGGAGGAATTTCTCCATCCAGGAAAACCTGGACGGCATACTCACAATCACTTCTAATGAATTTCTAGCTTTTTGGAACTTTGAAGTTTCTCTCTCTCTCTTCCTGCCCCCGCTGTTCCCAGGCCACCCTGGCCCTACCTGTCCAGCTGCTTTTTATCTTTTCATCTCACCACATTGGGGGAAGTCGGCGCAGTCTGGGTTGGAAGCTGCAGGATCTGCTTTCTTAGCTCTAAGTTTTGGCCCCTTGTGGTATAATACAAAACACGGGTATTTGGTCTTTGTCCCCAGTTCCTGGCACAGACCCCCTAAAAACCCTTGCAAGCTCCTAAGTGATAAGACCATATCCTTTTTTTTTTTTTTTTTTAAGATTTTATTTATTTATTTGACAGAGAGCACAAGTAGGCAGAGAGAGAGAGAGGGAAGCAGGCTCCCTGCTGAGCAGAGAGCCGGCTGTGGGGCTCCATCCCAGGACCCTGAGATCATGACCTGAGCCGAAGGTAGAGGCTTAACCCACTGAGCCGCCCAGGTGCCCCAAGACCATATTCTTTATTATCAGTGGGGTGGGGGAGGTACTTAGATAGCTTCAGGATGGAGACTGCTTGCTTGAAAGACCAAGCCTTAAAGAGATAGGTTGGAATTCTCTGTACTGCCGGTACATCCTCCCCACCCAGCCTCCAGGGAGGGGGGGGGGCTGCATTTTGAGTTAATCACCAGGGGCCAGTGATTTAATCAATGATGCCTATGTAGTGAAACCTTGGGAAAAGTCCCTCACAGCAGGGTTTGGGGAGAGCTGGTGAACATGGAGGTGCTGGGAGGGCGGCTTGGAAATTTCCATGTTGCTTCCAGACACTCCCTCCTCAACACCCTGTCCTCCACGTGCCTTCCCGTTGGCTGCCCCCAAGTCGTGTCCTTTATAATCACCCGATGAACTAAGTAAAGTGAGTTCTGTGTGTCATTCCAACAAATTATTGAACCCAGGATGGGGGGATTGTGGGAACCCATGAATTTATAGCCAGTACTCTGGAGGTACAGGTGGCCCTTGGGATGGGCAGCTGTGGTCTGAGGTGGGGGCAGTCTTATGGGACTGATCCTCGATCCTGTGGGATCTACACAAACCCCAAGAGTTGGTGTCAGAATTGCACTGAATTGTTGAACACCCAGTTGGGGTTGGGGAATTGGTTGTTGGTGTGGAAAAACCACACCCTTGGTACACCCACTACTGTGTGGGTATATTTTCTTTAACTCTTGGTTTTTGTGTAGATCACCAATGAAAGCAAGGACTCTCTCGCTCTTGGTCACCAATACAGTTCCATTCCCAGACCAGGGTCTGGCCCAGGGTAGGTGCTCAACAAATATTTGGCAGATGAGTGAATAAATACAGTTGACTGTGAAGGACTTTGGAGCTTTGACACTGTTTTCAAAGGTGGGAGGGGGTGGGTTTGTGTTTCTACTCTATTTGCACACATTTGTGTATCTCGACAGGAGACCCATACCTTCAGTCTCAAAGCTGGGGATTCCTTTGGTACTACGAGTAGCAAATAGCTGTGTACCCAGCTGGGTTTCCAAAGTGATCCTGTTTTTTCTGCACCCTTTCCCGATCTTTCCTGATGGCTTCTTGTCCTGTGCTCATCAGGAGCTCAGGTTGTTAATATCCAAGGGGCTTAAAAGGCTCCCCGAAGGTGTTGTCTTTCTATGAAAGGTTCTATCTGCAAGGTGAATGATTTTTCTCTTCCCGTATGTTTCTGTGCTAAAATGTGGCTTGCCTTGGAGCACCCGGGGTGGCTCAGTTGGTTAAATGTCAGCCTTTGGCTCAGGTCATGACCGATGGACTCCCGCATCCACCCCCTGCTTGGCGGGGAGTCTGCTTCTTCCTCTGCCCCTCACCTTGCTGGTGCTCTCACTGTCACCGTCTCTCTCTAAAATAAACAAATAAATAAAATCTTAAAATTAAATAAAATTTGGCGTGGCTTACACTTAGCGTTAGTATCCATATGCCTCTGACCGCCGTTCTGGAGTGAATGTTCTGGAGCACCTGTGGTGGATTGGGCCTGGCTTCGGGTGGGACCTGGAGTGGAACCAGGTCTCTGTGAATGGGTGGGATGTTTACAGGATCCCTCCCCTCCGCTGCATAACAACCCCCCCCCCCCACCGGAAGTCACATGCCTCTCTTCAGTTTGCAGTAGGTGCAGAACTGGGATTTTGAACCTGGTGTTCTGGCTCTTTCCCCATGTAGATAAGATTGGGAAAGAAGGCAAGAGAGCCAGAGCGCCTGTTTTGAGAGGACTTCTGAGGTCTCTGGGCAGGTGCCCTCTTCCCTCAGACTGTGGCCTCCTCATCTGTGATGACAGGTTTCTGCTCACTAAGCGGCCTCACACCGCCCCATGGTCTCTCCCCGTAGCAGCGTCACACCTTAAAAATCTTTAAAAATTAAAACAACAACAACTAAGTATTTAAGTAATCTTTGCACCCAGTGTGGGGCTCGAACTCATGACCCCAAGATCAAGAGTCACACGCTCTTCTGCCAGACACCCTGCCAGACATTTTATGTTTGTTAATGCTGTCCTCTCAGCTATTTGTGAGGCTGGCACTATTGGAATCCTCAGTGAACAGATGAAAAGCTCAGAGATGTTAAATAATTTGTTGAAGGGTGCCTGGGTGGCTCAGTGGCTTAAGCCACTGCCTTCAGCTCAGGCCATTGTCTCAGGGTCATGGGATCAAGCCCCACATCGGGCTCTCTCTGCCTGCCACTCTGCCTAGTTGTGATCTCTCTTTGTCAAATAAGTAAACAAAATATTTAATAAAAAATAAATAAAAATAAATAATTGGTCAAAGGCCACCCACCTGGCGAGTGGCAGAGGTGGACCGCCCCCCACCCCAGTCTGAAGTCTGACTTTGTAACCTGGGCTCCTCACAGTCATGCTGGGTCACCTGTCAGAGTGTCCTTAAAAGGGAGAGAGAGAGAGAGAGAAGGAATGTCCATCTCTTGAAGTGAGCCAGGCCCCGGGATCAGGCATTTTGTGTCCAGTCTCTCCCGTGGTAAGACCTGCCAGGCATACAGTAGATGCTCAATGCATGTTTCTTTCTTTCCTGTTCCTTCCCTGAACATCGTGGGCCGAGGCCAGGCTTGTGAACCTTGGTATCCCACCGGCCACGGTCTTGTCTTAAAAAGTGGTGAGTAGAATGGGCATGGATTCTTGTCCCTGGGGCCCAGTCTGCCAGCCTGGTGATGGCTGGGCCACCTGCTGTCGGGGGAAAAAGGAAGGAGTAAGGCCACAGGGCCTCAGCGTGCTTGCAGGATGTTTGCAGTGACAGATGGGAAAACTCGAATGTGGGTGCTTTGCAAAAACAGTCCTGCAGCCTCCACCAGCAGACGCTGCCAGGACCGATGTGCTGGCCCAGTCAGGCAGACGTGGGTTCATGGGTTCCCAGCTTGCCGCCTCCCCATGCTGATGGCATGCCTTTGGGGGGTGGCTTGGCCTCTCTAAACTTTGGACTCTTCACCTGTAAAATGGAAGCATGCCAGTCGTGGAGGGTATTCAAGGAGAGAATTCACAGAAAATATAAATAGCCCAGTCCCTGCCACAGATGCCAAATATTCTATAAGTATAAATAGCATTATCTGTGTTGCAGATGTGGACAATGTGGTCCCGCAAGTTTCCCAGGCCTGTGACAAGTCGTGATGGTCAGAGCTGGGGCTTGAATACCGGTCTGGGCACAGGGTTAACCATCTTTATGGGACAAAAGCCTAAAGTCAGGCTTGCCCTGGGGAAATGTGCCTCTTAGGTCAGGTTCCCCAAAGGGTCAGCTTCAGCTCCCTGGTCCCCTGCGAAGCCTGTCCCTTGGAGGGGGAGCCCCAGCTCACTTTGGTCTTGCTGGGCAGCCCAGGGGAGTTGTCGGGGTCCTTCCCTGGGAAATCCTGCTCATCTTTCCAGGAGTCCTTTCTGAGAAGGATCCTCCCTAGGTGAGCACCTGCTTTTCATCAATTGAGGTAATCTTTGGATTGCTGAGATGAGGGTAAGTGGCCCCAGGGAGTATGAGGACAAAAGGGCCAAAGGGCATTTGTGAGGCAGGGCCTGGTGGGAGCAGGGTGGCTGGGGGTTGATGGGTCTGGGGGTGGGGGGCACTGAAACACCAGAGTGTTTATGTTACTGCTCAGCAGAAGGTCCAGTCCTGCAAGGCGGGCAGGAATCCCACTTCGAAGGTAGTTGCTAACCTGTTGTTTGGCTCCAGAGACTGGTTGGCTTTGGGAGGGGGGGCGGGCAGAACCCCAGAACTCACATCAGTCTATGTTGACTGAGTCTGTTTTTATGGGTAGAGGCCAGATTTCTCAAGTTCCGACACAGAGAAGGTTAAAACAGCTCGACGAATCTCGTGGCCAAAGGTCAGAATGGCACAGGGCCCTCCTCTGTGCCCTTCCTAGGATCAAGGCCTAGCTGTAGTGGAGAAAATATGCACTTTGCAGACACACGGCTCTGTGGGAATCTTGTCTTGCCCCAGGGATGGTTTTGTGACTTCGGGCAGGTCTTTTAATTTACCTAAACGTTGATTACTCTGCAGAATAGTGAGACTGACCTCACGTTGTCATGGGTGGTGACATTGCTGGCCTTCTGTAAATGCAGTGACCGTAACTGACACCCAGTCACAGCTTTTGGAACACCTGGGTTGGTACTGGCAAATGGAAGCCGAATCAGCCACAGTCCCCGCCCCCCAGGAGCTTGGAAGTCCTAGCAGAAGTGAGGCTGCCCAACAAAGGCTTCTGGGTTCTGAGGGCTCCCCTGGGCTACATATGCAGAATCAGGGAGCGGGGGCCCCTTCACCTCCTGAGGTCTGTCTCCCAGGTTGTGTATTTGGGCCTATCAGCCATCGAAGAGGGTTCACCCCAAACCCAGACTGGGGCTTGTGGTCTGGTTGGTATAGGGGGAAAGGGGTGCTTTGTGAGAATGGGCTTGCTGCCCTTGGTTCTCCTGTAAAGGCCGAGTCTGATGTCAGAGCTCCTTTCCTTCTCCAGGGTCCCCAGGACCCGGCGATGACCCGACCTCTGCCTTCGGGAATGTTCTAACTCTCTGGATGGCCACAGAATGGCACGTAGCAGCCACGCAGCTCCAGTGTTGGTCTTGTCGGCGGTTGGGCCCAGGTGTACTGACAACCGCCCAAGCAGCCAGAGGAAAGTTTCTGGACCAAACTGACATGGCTGGGCCCAGGTGGGATTATTGTGGAGGGAGGAGGCAGGTAGGTGATGGCCGTGCTGCCTCAGGAGAAGCACCTTCTCACTTACTTCATTCAACACATAGGAATTGAGCACCTGTTGCATGGCTGGAGCCCCAAGCTCTATTTGGCTGCTGCCTTTTCTCAAAGCCGCCAGTGGGACAGGACTGGATTCCTGCTCCCGGGGTGGGGGGGGGGGGGGGGCCGCCGGCCCCGCCGGCCGGAGACGGGCGCAGGCCAGGTCACCTGCTGGCGGGGAAGGAGGAGGGGGGACAGCCGTTTGGGATTCAGCAGGACACGAGACAGACAAACACCCCTGCCCTCATGGAGGGGACGTTTTCGCTAGGGGAGACGCAAGAGGTAAACGAGGAAGATGTGTGTTTGGGGGCGGCACCTGGTGAGGAGGGAAAATAAGACGGGGAAGGAGGGATAGGAAGTGTGTCCGAGACGCTGGGAGTCCCACGCGTCGGCCACGGAGGGCCTCCTTTAGAAAGAGCCGAGACAAAAGTCCCGAAGATTGTGGGCGAGAGGACTGCATGTCTCTCTGAGGGAAGAAGGTGAAAAGGCACCTCGTGGGATGTGGGGCATGAGGGGACTGGGCCGGAGGCTGGAGCTGGGGGAGGGTGGAGGGCAGAAGGCAGGCGGCCAGAGGTGAAGAGGGAGCTGGACAGGCAGGGCACTCCGGGCGGCAGGAAGGCTGTCACGGGGGTGGCGGCGTCAGGGACGGCTCTGGGCCGAGGAGCCCCAAGACCTGTCTTGGATGTTCACAGGCTCGTTTTGGCTGCTCTCTGGAGAATAGGCCATAGGGGGCAGGGCCGAAGCCCGGAGACCAGCGAGGAGGCGGCCACGGCAATGATCTCATCGTTTTGTTTCCGACTGTGCCCCCAGCACACAGCGTGCTTCCTGGCACCCAGCAGGCCCTCAGCAAATCCGTCCTAAATGCTGTGCGAAGTAAGGGTGCCCAGATACCAGACTGGTGTGTGGGCTGTGTGGAGACGAGGCGGAGAAACAGATCTCAGGCATTGCTGCTGGCGATCCGAATCCAACTAGTTTCATTCTTTTTAAAAAAAAAAAAATTATTTTTAAGATTTATGTATTTATTCGAGAGAGAGCATACGTGTGTGTGTGTATGTGTGTGTGTGTGTGTGTGTGTGTGTGTGTGAGGGGTCTGGGAGGGGTGGAGGGAGAGAGAGAGAATCTTCAAGCAGACCCCCTACCGAGTGTGGAGCCCAGTATGGGGCTCGATCCCAAGACCCTGAGATGATAACCTGAGCTGAAATCACAAGTCAGATGATACTTAACTGACTAAGCCACCCAGGTGCCCCTCTACTTGTTTTTTTTTTTAAGATTTTATTTATTTATTTATTTTTTGGACAGAGAGAGAGATCACAAGTAGGTGGAGAGGCAGGCAGAGGGGGGGGGAAGCAGGCTAGCAGGCTCCCTGCTGAGCAGAGCACCCAATGTGGGGCTCGATCCCAGGCCCCTGAGATCATGACCTGAGCCGAAGGCAGAGGCTTTAACCCACTGAGCCACCCAGGCACCCCGCTCCTCCACTTGGTTTCTAATGGGAAAGAGGAATCTGGATTTTCAGTACAGTCTGGTGGTTATTCTAGGCATCAGGACTGGCCTTCTGTGTCAGGAATACTCTGGTTGCAAGTAACAGAGGCTGACCAACAATGGCTCAAACAAAGAGGGTTTTCTTTTTTATTTGGAAGAATTCTGGAGGAGGATGGCTGCTGGCATTGGCTTGGTCTAATGATGGCAGGGTCAGTGCTCTGAGATTCTCTTGGCTTTTCCTCATGGTGGCAAAATGCCTGTTGTGGCTCCAGGCATCACATATTCCATCAAGGCAGGAAGAATGGAGGACCAGGGAGGTGTTACGTATGTCTACCTCTTTTAGCAGAAAAGCATAAACTCTCCGAAAAGCCCCTGTAGAGTTCCTCTTAAATTTCACTGGCCATACCTGTTCATATGTCCCCCCAAGCTGCAAAGGAGTCTGGAACAGTGGGAGTTGGGATTTATAACCTCCACAGTGGGAGGCAGCTAGAGAGAAGGGGCGTGGATGTGGGTGGCTGCCGAGGCCCCACTGGACGATGTGGAGTTTGATCTCTGTGGCTTGCCGCTTCCACAGAGCACCTCTGGGGAGCACTGAGTGGAATCTGAGCCATCCTCTCCGAGGGGCTTGCTCCATCCCAGATGTTCTGTCCCGCTTCTTGTCATATGTCTGAGCAACACACAGACCTCAGGGGGAGATGTCTTTGGTGAAATGGTGGTCTTTATTTGGGGATTGTGCTTTACACTTGCTCTCAAGAGGCAGACATGAAAATACTATGACCACGTTCTCACTAAGACAGAGTCTCGAGCCTTTTAGAGCCTGGCTTGCATACACACACACACACACACACACACACCCCGGCAGGCAGCATGTCTATTTACACTGGTGGGCACCCCACCCAGGAAAAAAAGGGCACCGTCTTGGTCAACCTCAAACCACTCAGTTAGGGGTTGAGACCAGGATGACCCCTTTCCTGCTAAACGTCCCACGTTTGGTCCGAGAATAAAATAGCGTTCCAGCAGCAGCTTTTTCTGGCCGTTTTTGGCGGGGAGAGGCCATGGAAGGAAATGCTTTTCTAGCACTGCCCTATCCCCTTAAATGAAGGGGTTGCAAGGCCAGAGGGCAGGGATTTTATCCCTCACGGGGCAGGGAAGAAACTGGCCTGGTTTCTTCTCTAAATCATTAACAGTGGGCTAGAAGCAGAAGGTTGACACACGTGGTCTCGCGTGGGGAGGGTTTTGGGGAAGAAAGAGTGACGTCACTGGAGCTCAGGTGGTGGAAACCAAGCAGGGAGCCGGTGCAGGAACTGGAAATGGGGACTCAAAGGAGCCTATGAACCACCGTTCGTATTTCCAGAAACCCATGGAAATGACTGTATATTTGTTCTCCATAGACTTCGGGAAAAGGGGAAATATTTTCTTTTTTTTTTTTTTTTTTTGCTAGAATTGCATCAGAACAGTGGGGTAAGAAAATGCAGATTGGCAATGATAGACCTCTCCAGTGAGAATGGCAATTATGAAATAGACATAATTTTCTGGGCAAATGTCTTCCCAGGTCTGGCGACCCTGGAATGGGATGGATATTAGAGAGCCCTTGGGGCTTGCAGGGGCAGAGCGGGGAACCCCTTCAGGGCAGAGGTGGCTTCAGGCATGAGTTTCCAGTATTTACTGTCCCTGGCTGCTTACAGGGTGGTGGTGAGAGCCCCAGCCCAGGAGCTGTTTGGAAACGCAGACTCTCAGTCCCCAGCCCAGATCTCCTGAATCACAAGCTGTCCTGTAACACGATGCCCAGTGACTTATAGGCACAAGCAAGTTTGAGAAGCACTGTTCTAGACTTTGGGGAGCAGGAAGGCCGCAGCCCTGGTTAGGTGTGGTTACCAGGCCCAGACAGGGAGGCCCCAGAGAGGAGAAAGCAAGCGCCTGGGTGTGGGGGAAGCTGGCAAACTCTGAGAAGTTTTCCTTGTCAGTACCCTTGCAACCTGGCGGCTTCGGGCCCCGAGGTTGCCTTCGGAGCTGCCCTGCCTTTCCTCCCCAAGGACAGCTGCACTTGAACCATATTCCCCTCAACTGGCTTTCAGGGCAGGTGTTCTGAGAGGCTCTACTTCAATGCTCCCCACCTGACCGCAGGGGAAACCACAGTCAGGGAAGCTTTCGGAGAGCAGGGAGCTGGGCTGTCCAGAGAAGCAGGGGCCCGTGGGGCCTGGGCAAGATGGAGGGCTGGTCAGGCCAAAGAGGGGCCTCTCAATCCTTCCCAGTTCTGCCAGGAGAATCTCAACAGAGCTTCCGGGAGAGGTGCCTTGGGAAAGTTTTCTCGGCAACAGCTATCTTTTGGAGCAGAAGCGGTGAGTGCTCGGAAGGAAAAGCCAGGGAGCTTAGCATCCCCCCCCCCCCCCCCACCCCCACCCCCCCCCACCACACCACCAGCCCACCACAGCCACTCCC